>NW_007728372.1:221544-244745 GCF_000696425.1 Galeopterus variegatus
TGGGAGAGCGTGGTGCTGACAACACCAAGTCAAGGGTTAAGATCCCATTACTGGTCATCTTTAAAAAAAAAAAAAAGAGGGGGGACCTTTAAGGGGTGATAAGGACATGAGGGCTCTGCTTTCATGAACTGATTGATGCCACTATCATGGGACTGGGTTTGTTACAAAAGAATTAATTTGTCTCCTTTCTCTCTCTCTCCCCCCTTCTTTGCCCTTTTGCCATGTTATGCTGCAGCAAGAAGGCCCTCACCAGAGGCTGGCACCTTGATCTTGGACTTCCCAGCATCCAGAACTGTGAGAAATAAATTTCTTTTCTTTATAAATTACTCAGTCCATAGTATTCCATTATAGCAGCACAAAACAGACAAAGACACTGCCCAAATCAGAGAAGGAAAGGGAGAAATGCCCTGGCTCTTGCCTTTCCCCCACCCTTAAATATCTTATCTGAGCCTTCCATTGGGTCTCCTGAACAGAACAAGCTGACCCAGGAGCCTGGAAAATTCAGCGCTTGGGGTCAGGCCCCTTATATACAGAGCTGAGCGAGGGAAGGGTGAGGCGTGGATATGAGGGCAAACAATCCCAGACCCGGTGAGGAGTAAGTCATTGGGGGTCCTTCCCAGGCGCCTAGATGAGCCACCTTCCTTCCCCAGTGGGTGCACAGGACTTTGCTTCCAGGCTGGATCCAGGGACTACCCTTTCTCTTCTTTTTCTCCCCAAGGCTCTGTGTAGGATGTGCTTCCTCTGGGTTGTTTGGANCAGTCTTGGGAGAGACCTGAAGCATGAGGACCCAGCTAAGTCATGCCTGGACTCCTGGCTCACAGAAACTATGAGATAAATAATTGTTGTTTCAAGCTACTCATTTGTAGTCACTACCAATTAGTAATTTGCGATAATTTGTTATGCAGAAGTAGGTACCTAATAAAGCCCACAGGACCTTACATGATCAGCCCCTGTTTCCTCTCTGATCTCACCATCTGCCACTCCACTCTCACTCACTTTTCTTCATTCACCCAGGTCTTCTTGTTGTTTCTCAGACACACCCCAAATTTCCAACTCTGGTCCTTTGCACTTGTTCCCCCTTCCAGGAATATACTTCCTACAGAATTTTGCATGGCTCAATCCCTATGTTTATTGCTATGTGATGTGTTATTTTGTGGAGAGGGAATGAAAAAAATTAATTTGATGAACAAGGAAAGAATTAGAAATGTGTCCTTGGGAGTAGAGGCTGCGTCTGTATCTTTGGTTCCTCATTTAGAGCCTGGTTTAGGATGGACACTCAGTGAATATTTGTTGAATAAATTCTAGGAAATGAGAAGCAGGCAGGGGCTCTGTAGGGTGGCAGGATGGGCAACTTGAAGGCTCTCAGATTCTGGGCAGTGGGGGTTGGGGGGAGTGGAGCCAGTCAGTAACTGTACTACCCAACAGTGCCTCCTGGGGCTCGGGAATGGAAATGCAGGTGTAAATTCTCAGCTCCTTAGCCTTGAGAAAACTTGAGAAAAGACAGTGACTGTGCTTCCAGTACCCCCATCCTTTTTCTCTTCCCCATGGGGTCCTCAAGTTCTGTCAATTCTACATCTTCTTGAATCTCTCCTGCTTTTCTCCCCATCCCCACAGCTGTTACCATATGTCAGGCCATCGTCATCTCTGGCCTGAACCAAAGCNCCCCATCCCCACAGCTGTTACCATATGTCAGGCCATCGTCATCTCTGGCCTGAACCAAAGCGAGAGCCCCTTCACCAGCTTGCTTCCCGTTTCCCCTCTGCAATCCACCTCTACCCTGGAAGCCAGAGGGATATTCTGGATCACAAATCTGACCACATCACTCCTGTTTTCTCATTGCCTTCAGGATAAAGCCCTAACTCCTCACCAGGACTTTCAAGGTCTGGCCCAGGCTTCCACCTTAAACCTCTCCAACTACATCCCGCTCTCCAGTCATCCTGCACTATGTTGAACTCTGAATATGCTTCTCTCCCTGCTATCTCTAAGCTTTTGCATATTCTGTTCCCTCTCTCTGGAAAACTCTCCTTTTGTAGCCCTTTCACATTGCCATCAACTTAATTACTTCCTATCACCCTCAGGGATCACCATGGTCATAACTTTCCCTCCATAGTGGGGTTTAGACACCCTCCTGCCTTCTCTGTCCCATTATAGCACCTGTATTACTGTAATATAATTACTCTCTAAGCATAGGACCCATTTTTGTTTACCATTGTATCCTGAGTGCCTAGCAGAGGGCCAGGTACATAGTAGGTGCTTAATAAATAATGCTAAATACATAAATACATCAACACCAGCCCCTAGCCACTGATTAAATCAGATCTAAACTAACATTTGGTGTTCAAAGCTCCCATGGCCTGTCCTAACCTCCTTTCCTGCTGCTCCCCAGTATGCAGCCCACACCCTACTGCTGTCTGTCTCCTCATTATCCCTCTGGACTGTGTCTTGGCTACATCCCTCTCCTGAAGGCCATGGCTCCTGTGACACAGTTTTCTCTGAGTCCTGTAATCATTTCTCCTAGGCCTTCTACTCCTTCAGGCCTTGCCCAGGCAGCTCACACATTGGAGCCACTTTGTCTGACCCTTGGTGTCTGATAGTTGGGGAGGATTTGGCTAACTGCAAGAATTGAGGGAAGCATTCTGGAAAGGGGACACAGCATAAGCAAAGGCCCAGGGGTGGGACAAGTAGGGACTAAAGAAGGAACAGGAAGGAGATGCAACTGACTAAGGGGTTGGGCAGGTGGGGAGGGAAGCGACGGAGTGCCTGTTCTGTGCCAGGCAATTTAAGCTGCTCATATGTCTAAGGGGGACCTCTGTGTTGCAGCAGCTAAGATCCCAGGCTCTGGAGTCAGATAGCCTGGACTTGGATTGTAGCTCTATCACGTCCTGCTAGTGACCTTGCAAAAACTTGACCTTATTACCCTTCAGTTTCCCAGAGGGAAATCAGTGGAATAATACTCACCTCATGGGTGTCTTATGAGAATGAAGAGTTAATACACAGGAAATGCTTAGAACCGGGCCTGCCACATAGTCATCACTCAGTAGATTTTAGTTAGTTATTGTTAGAGTCTGTAGACATACACTGTCCAATATGGTAGCTGCTAGCCACATGTAGCTCTTTGAATTTCAATTCATTAAAATGCAATAAAATTAAAAATTTAGTTTCTCATTAACCACATTTCAGGTGCTCAGTGGCAGGTATGCAGCATGTTCATCATGGCAGAAGGTTCTATTAGAAGTGGAAGGATGCATAAGAAACTGGTAATAGTGGTTATTACTGGGGAGGAGACCCTGGAGGTGGAGAGGACAAGAGTGGCAGAGAGATTTTTCACTTTTGTCCATTTGGAACTTTTTTTTATCATGAGCACTATTACTTAGCAAAACACACCTTACAACAAACATTTTTGTACAGGAGAAACTGAGACTCAGTAAAAGTCCAAGGCCACTGTGCTGGAAACGGAAGGGGCTGAGGCAGGAACCTCCCACCTGACTCTAGGGCCTGTGCCCTCAACCACTAGGCAGCTGAGATGGGGGCTCAAACAGAAATGAGGTGTCCAAAGGAGGTGACGTTCACAGAGTCCAGCCCTGGAGACTCCTGGGAGCCGACATCCCTCATTTAGTCCCGACCTGGAACCACCTTGTGAAACCACTTAGGGAAGGGTGAGCAAATTTGTGGAGCCTGCATTATGTGGACTGTGGTGAAGAATTCAGGCTTTAGTTCAAGTCCAGGCTCCCCCACCAAATCGCCGTGTGACCTTGTGCCTCAGTTTTCTTGCCTGCAAAATGTGGATAATAACTATTCTATGGTGATAGGGTTGTTGCCAAGATAAAGTGAGACAATGTAACATGCCTGGCTCATAGTGAGCCTCTAATATGGGTGAGTTAAAGTATCATTCCTCTTCTTGTTTTTCCACTTCTGCTTATGTTATTCAACCTTCAAGGCTGGTCTCAGAAGAAGTACATGACGGGGAACTGTTCATGGTCCCTTGACACATCTTCTCTCCCTACAACCATGGGAAGGGCAAATGGAGAGGGTGGGAAAGAGGAGGGGGGCTGAAATTCCCCTAATTATACGATCATGTTCATCCGCTGGCATGTCCCTCTTGGCCTTGCAAAGCATGGACAGAAAAATGCCACGATCCTACATTCTGATAACAAAGGGTGTGGCAAAAGGCAGGAGTGGCCTTGTGTAATATTGATGGGGCTGTCACATGGATGTTCTCCCAATTTCCCTGACTGTCCCAAGATGAAGAAGCAATTATATATTTGCCGTTAGTCTTGCAAAAAAAATGCACAGAGTGGCTGCAGCTGGGAGTTTTCATATTACTTGATGGTGTTGTCAGAACTGAGTTGAGAGCTCATCGGCAGGGCTGCAAGTAGTGGGCATACTGGGCTCATTTTGCAATGTGGTCACCATGAGGCACGTGCAGCCCTCCCTGGCCCTGGTCTGTTGTTGGGTGATGTTCAGGCCCCCTGCCGGCCCTGGGACTGGCATCCAGAAACCCAAGGGGAGGTAGAAGGGGCCGTGGGGGTGGTGGACAGCAGGCTGGGGAGGACTCAGTGTGATTCAAACACCTCAGTGATCCCGGAATTGTGCAAGAGTGGGGTGCTTGGAATTGGAAGATGGGGGCTCAAGTCCGGGCTCCCCACTCACTACCTGTTGGAACATGGGCCATTGATCTTTGAATGTCAGATTCCTCCTCTTTGATGAGGAGATTATACAAATGCTTAGTGCAGATTACTGTCAGGGCTGAAAAAGCTATACATTACCTTTAGGTCAGAGTAAATGCCGCTCGTGGGATGTACCTACTGGGTCCTAGAAGAACTCTTTCTTTCAAATCCCAACCCCATCTGCTATAGGATGGAAGAAATACTCCCATTAATGCTCAATCTCTAAAATATATATCATGTGTTTCTCTTTCTATCTTTCCATTAATCTATCTATAGATAGATAGGTAGATAGGTAACCCATAGAGCCGTTACCCATCAATGACACTGCAGGGGGTACAGGACTGAAGAGCAGGGTTGTTTGGGGGAAGGGGGTGGAAGAAGAGAAAACTGGTGGCACTAGAAGAGTGGAGAGGAGGACCTTTGATATGTGAACTGGGCTTTACAGTTTATACAGGACACTCATATTCTTCAGCTTATTTGCTCACCTCCCAACTCAGGAAGTTGACAAACAGGCTTTGGCAACAGCAACTTTGCTGTTTTTTCTGCCTTCACTTTTACTGAAATCCCTGAGTGAATCTCACTTCTCCCTCCTTGTCTCAGGCCATTTGCTTGGTGCCTCTTTCTTCATGTGTCTACTTCATGTCTGGAGCCTTCTCCGAAGCACTGCCATGTGCAACCACTCACTCACTCATTTGTTCTACCAGCCTAAGTAGCCAGCCAATGAACCAATGAACAATTCTGATCAACCAGCTGGCCAGTAAATTAATCAATGGACTGTCCATCCACCTACCTAACAAGCCACTCAACCAATAAACTGAATAACCAACTAACCATCAACCAACTGACCAATCAACTAACCAACTAATTCATGAACCAATGAACCAGACAAGTAATTACCCAACCAAGGCAGCCCCAGGGCCCACCTGTCAGCGAGCGGTTGAGTATAAGTAGCTCCTACTTGCATTTCCTCACCTATGTCCAAGCAACCATTAAATGAGCAATTGATAAATCATCTAACCAACCCATAAACCAACTAACCAACAAATCAACCAGTACTTACTGATGTTAGGCAAATCCACACAATGAGACTCTGATTTGGCCTGGGGAAAGGGCTGTCTGCTTGTTTGCGTTTTCAGCAGCCCTCCTGGGAAGGGACCTCACCCTTTCATTACCTCATTGCATAATTTGGGGCCAGGCACTTTCTATTCTGGGTTTATTTCCCCATCTGAATAGAGCAGTGGTTTGCAAACTGGGTTCCTTGGGGCCCAGGGTTCTGTGGAAGGGCCCTGGAGCTGCCTTGGGAGGTGAGAGGCAGCCAGGTGGGCAGGGACTTGGATTTTCCTCCCTGCTTTCTCCCTTTCATCTGTTTTATATGTTGGGATTTTGAGTAAAATTTGTTTGAAGAAAGGCTTTGCTGTCTTAATGTTTAACAACCATTGTGTTGGGTCAGCTTCTCAGCTCTAAAGGTCAATGTTTGTGTCCTTGTGGGTATGGGGGAGATGTGCAGGAGACCTTGGGCTCTGTACCTGGAATTTACAGTTGGCAGAATGTACTGAAAGTACAGAGGTGGATGTCTGTGTCTCCCTAGGATGTGGGACTATTGGGGTCTGGGGCAGAGAGATTGGGGGCCTCATGCACTGAGAAACTCTCTCGGAGACCCACCTGCCAGCGAGGGGCTGAGTAGAAGCAGCTCCTACCTGCATTTCTTCACCTTTTCTGAAGCACAGCCTAATTCCCATGATTCAGGGTTGGCTGGAATTTCCAAACAGCTCCTGGCAGGGCATGGGCACAGTACCCATTAGGAACTGACTCCAAAGGATCTTCCGGCCATGACCAGAGCTGCCCTGAAGCACAGCCTAATTCCCATGATTCAGGGTTGGCTGGAATTTCCAAACAGCTCCTGGCAGGGCATGGGCACAGTACCCATTAGGAACTGACTCCAAAGGATCTTCCGGCCATGACCAGAGCTGCCCATCTGCCTGTTTCTCGGAGTCACCATAGGGGAGGGAATACAGAGCCTGGGAGTGTGTAGGAAAACTGTGAGTCACACAGATCCACTGCAACGCAAGCCTCAGAGGCCCTGGGTGGGGTGCATGGTCTGGGACTTCCTTGTAGGCTCCAGCCTCCAAAGGAGATTCAGCCAAATAGGACCCAGGATTCTCACTGTGAGAGAGATGGTGCAGCATCTGGGTCATGCCTTGCCTTCACTGTTAGACCTTGGGCAAGTCGCAGCACCTTTCTGAGGCTCTGTTTCCTGTTCCATGTAAAATGAGCTAGTTGGTGGTTATCATTGCTAAGTGCAAGCCCAAGAATAGGACACATTTTTGTTTTTAGTGGGATCCCCAGTTTACAGAAGGAGAAACTGGCCAAGCAGTGAATTTTGAGATGAATTTGGGTTATAATTGAGGTTTCTGAGTTGACATCTCTTTCCTTAATCTTTTAAGGGTCTGAGACATCTTTTCCTCTCTCTTTGGAGGATGTTTTCCTTTCAGGCAAGGTAGAGCCATCCTTGATTGGGAGAGCTCAGGTCTGGTCCTGTCCAAACACCCAGGGATGGCTCTGGTGGCCCCTTGATCTCCTTACCAAGCTCCTTGTCTTCTCAGATCTGCCTTCCCACCCCAGCAGGGCGCAGGTTTAGATCTCTCTCAAAGTACATTAAACATTCCCAGCCAGCCTGCCCACTGATCCAAGTGGCTATCATTTATTCAGAAGCATCACTAGGAGTTTTTGATTTATCGGTGATGGGTAAGCTATGTTCTTTAGGCAGCTGATGGTCATGCCATTAAATTTTCAGAGATTAAGAGCATGATGGGGAAGATAAATTTAGTGACTCAGGGATCCTGGGAAAGCAGCTCCTAGGAGGGGTCCCCACACGCCTTCATGCTCTAACTGGCAAGAGGCAAGTCCCTTTCTGCTGCTTTTTATGAAGTTTGTGATGTGAGCACCCGGTAAGGAAGAGATTTTCTCCTAGAATGGAAGGATGTTCATTCCTGGACTCAGAGGCTGTTCTCATGCTAGAATCACAGAATGCTGGAATTGAAGAGTCACAGACTGTAGAGTAAGATGAGTTCTTTGAAGTCATACAGTTCATCCCTTTCATTTTGCTGATGAGGAAACTGAGGCACAGAGTGGGGCAATGACTTACTTGGGGCATTCAACTAGAAGGCTGCACCCTGGTTCTCCCTCCACTGCTCCTTTCTTTTAAAGGTGGGCATTAGCCACACAGTGGAGGAAAAGGACTTTGGAGGGGACTTTCCATCTTCATGAGCACGCCCACTTCACAGAAAAAGAAACTGAGGTTCAGAGAAGACCTCCTGTCTGTAAATTTCCCAGGGATCTCTGAGTTTTGTGCTGCCTCCCTAGCACCCACCTCAATGCTTAGAACATAACAGGTATAGTAAATATTCATTGAATGAATGAATGAATGTTTATCAGCAGATCTGAAACTTGAACCATGTGATTTAAAGCCTGCATTTGGGGTTAGTGGCCAATTTCAGTAAAGGCAGCCTCACTGCTGCAGAGCCCAGTCCCGTTTTGTGTATTTCTTGTATGGTAATGAGCAGCAGGCTGGTAATCAGGAGTCCCACAGGCGGAAGCTCAGCATCACAGACTGTGGAAATTTTCTTGTAAGGGCTTTAAAAGTCCCAAGGAAATAAAAAGGGTTCAACAGCCCCCATGATGCTTAGCTTTGGGTAGATAATCCCCCTCCATCCCTTTCAAGTGAACTCTGCTGCAACAGAATTACTCTGAAGACTCCAGTGCTAAGACAGGCTTCTAGGGATGCATCTGAAATAGATATGGAAGATTAAGTCTTAGCCCAGGAGAGAGCCATTGGCCTGAGGGCTGGAGCAGGGTGGGAAGGCAGCAAGACTTATAAGAATCAAGAGGCTGCAGAGTCAGGGGAGGAAGGGGAAAAGAGGCCTGGGCTCTCTTTCTTTGCAGATGGTGCCCAGGTGATTTAGCACCCCTAAACATAATGATGAGGATACTACCTGGACAAGGCCCCTGCCTCAGCAGAAACCACAAACCAGTCTTGAAAGAGGAATACACCATCAGCTGAAATAAAAGCATCCAATCCTAACAGATTCAATTCACAGAGACTTTGTTTCAACAAAACAGACATTTCCTGATCACCTCTATGTGCTGAGCCCTGTGCAAGGCACTGTGGGATTTGAGAGGCGGGGCTGTCTATGGTTAAGAGACTGGATTCTGGAGACAGACTGCCCAGGTCTGAATCCTGGCTCTACCACTTCCTAGCTGTGTGATCTTGGGTAACTCACTTAACCAAGCCTCATTTCTTCATCTGTAAAGTGTGTGTGGGGGGGATAATAGTATGTCTCCCCTCATAGGGTGTTGTGAGGATTAAGTGAGTTAATACAAATAGAGCACTTGGTACAGTGTCTGAAAATAGTATGTGCTCAATAAGCATTGTTGCTATGAAGATGTAACTGAGCAAATGTTCCTGGTGTTATACAATCAAGGCTGCAGGGAAAGTAATTTCCAAATGACCGTGGTTTTCAGCCCCCACTTGCAGGACCTCACTTCCTTCTCAATATCTCCCCTAGTGATTTCCATGGGTCTCCAGGGGCACCTCCTTGTGTTTAAGAAGTTTCCCACTCATATTCTTCTGCTCTGAGCTCCCTGAAGAAGTCCCTGCCCACAGGCCATTTGAGGGAGGCTCTCAGGGTGGTCTCTGTTGCCAGCGTCCAGTCTACTCCACCCCATTGGCGTTGGACTTGGTCTTGTGACTTGGCCAGTGGAACGCAGACAGAAGTGACAGTGTGCATTTCCCAGCCTAGGCTATAGGAGTCTTTGTGGGTTTCCTTTAACCCCTCTCTTGAGCTTCTGCCATCACCTTGACTGTGCCCTGACTAGCTGACTGGTCTAGGGAGGATGGATCAGACTGAAGTCCAACCAACAGCTCATAGCCAAGCCTGGCCAAGCCTACCCAGTGAGCTGACCCCACCAGCCCACAAAAGTGAGTGAGAATAAGGTGTTATGGTTTTAAGCCATGGAATCTTAGGTGGTTTGTTAGGCAGCATTATGGTGGCAAAAGCTGATTAATACAAAAGGTGCTTGTTTCAACAGAAAAATAACATTTCCCCTTCCTAATTCCTGAGTCAAACAGGTACTGCAGGAAGAGATTCCACAAGCATGTTGTCATTAGCAAACCACCAGGGAAGCCTAGGGAGATGTGAGCCCCAGCCTGAGAAGCATGGAACTGGTGGAAGGATTTGAAAATCCGCAAGTGGTGTTGGAAGGTATAATGGACAAATGTGATCATTACTTCTCTCCTACGCATCTGGTCAGGCCCAAGGGCTAGCCCTGATCCCAGCTGATGTTTCTATAAAAAGCTCATCTCAGGGGTATTCCCATTAACCTCAGGGAGGAAACCTCGAAGTCGTTTTTTTTTTTTCGACCGGTAAGGGGATCGCAACCCTCGGCATGGTGTGGTCTGCACGACGCTCAGCCAGTGAGCGCACCGGCCATCCCTATATAGGATCCAAACCCGCGGCCTCGGCACTCCCAGTGCTGCACTCTCCCGAGTGAGCCACGGGGCTGGCCTGAAACTTTGACGTCTTGATGTGTGAATAGCGCCCCCTGGCCTTGAACATGTGGGTGCTGCTGAGAGCCCCGTGCACTGAGTGTTCCAAACACAGGGACTGCTTCCGGCCTCAGGACCATGAGGAGCCCCACAGAGAATGTCCTGGGCTGACAGACTGCAGCCTCACTTGCTGGCTCCTTCCAATTTAGGGAAGGCTCCTTGGCCTTGCAAAGATAGAAAAATGACCCCCCAGTTAGTCACTCACTCTGTGACATTCCTAGTCCAAGACAGGGGGTCAGTAATCAGCATCCTGCTACTCACTAGCCATGCGAGCTTGGGGGCAAGTGTAGTCTCAGTGTCCCCATCTGTCCAATGGGCACAATATCTCATATGTTTATCTTGATGATGAATGAGAATGATCCATGCTCATGCCCACCTCAGGGCCTTGGCCTTTATGGTTCCCTCTGGCTGGCACAGTCCATCCCTAGATTTTGATGGCTGGTATTTCTCATCATTCGGATCTCAGCTCCAGCAACACCTGCTCAGTGAGCCGACCCTGACTGCTCACACTGCTGCTGCCTGGTGTCATCATCACACCTCCCTGTTTCATTTACCTGTTAGCACCCGCCACTATCTGACGTGGTCTTGTAGGCCTCCATGTCCATCGCACATCTGCTCTCACAGATGACATGATGACAGCCCATGCACAGCACAGGACCTGGCAAATAGTAGCTGCTCCGTTAATCTTGTTGGAATGAACGAATTAATGGAAAGACATATGCAAAGTGTCTAATGCAAGCAAGCATGCTGAAAATATACAAGTATATTGTCTTTTATTCTCTCATTTGAGACCTCCCAGGGAATCTGATGGGCTTAGAAATAAAGTAATTGGGAACAACTTTTAATTTTTTAGGTACAGTCTCTGTTTCAGAAGTCACACATTGGCAGTCTGCATTCCATGTGTGGCTCTATTTGATGGATGGCATGGTGTTTCACAATTTGAGCCAACTTCTATAAATCAGGAGATTTCATATTTAAATAAATTGTATTTTCAGATATTTTCAAAAACAGAAAGGAAGATCTGGCAAAGCCAGTTCTGCGTTTCTGCTTGGCAAGGAGGAGTTGCAACTGAGTAGTCGCCACTCAACTGGATCAAGTGGTGCACATGGTCTCCACTTGGCCCCAGTCCCCACCGCTCCTTCTAGTAACTCTTGCCCAGGCCACTTCTTTCCGTGACCTGCCTGGTCTCTGCAAGAACTTGTGATCCATTCTTTTCTGGCTCTGTGAACTGGTCAGGGCTGACCCCACTGGCCCCTCCCTCTGTTCAGCACGAGCTACTTTCCCAAGAACTCAGGGCCCTGAGAGTCAGTTCCAAAGACCTCTTGCTTCCAACTTCCACCTCATCCCTTGCCCTTGGAGTATGGATTTTAAAACATTCCCAATCGATTTGCCATGGGTGATTAATTAGAAATGAAGACTTGCTGCAGGAGAGCCCCAGAGGCCATTTTGACCTCTGATGACTCTTGAATTTCCCTGCCCCTGTTCTGACCCCAGCTGGGGGATTCAGTAGGCAGTGGGGCTCCTGGGCGCAGATGGCTTGCTATTGTTGACAGCCACTGACCCAGCATCCCCTCCCCCAGCCCTTCTCTTTCTTGAGATCTGCCCGAGGCACAGGAGGTGCATAGTGGGGCTGTCACAGCAGGCCCCAAGCATGCATTTAGTTCTTTCCCTGCACTTTGTTATCACCCTGAATTGCTGCTCAGCACTGAGTGGTGGAGGAATGGTGGAGAGAAGTAGCTGGGATCAGAGAGATCCCCTTTGGAACCTGGCTACCTAGGTGGGGCTCTTGGTCCAGCAGCATCGTGGCCATTGCCTGGGGGTTCTTTTTTTTTTTTCCTTTTTATCTTTTTTCGTGACCGGCAACGGATCGCAACCCTCAGTGTCACGCCCGTACCAGACCGGGACCGGCAACGGGATTGCAATCCTCGGTGTTGCGCCCGCACCTCGCTCAGCCAGTGAGCGGCCGGTCTGTATGTGGGATCCGAACCCTCGGCGGGAGCGCTACCGCGCTTCCCAAGCGGCGCACAGTAGCAGTGCGCCACCGGGCCGGCCCTGCCTGGGGGTTCTTTAGAAATGCAGACTCGGGCCCCAACCCAGACCTGCTGACTAAAAAATCTGCATTTTAACCAGATTCCCAGACAATTGGTGTGACCAGAGCAGTGTTCATGTTTATCTTGGTTCCAATGCATTCTTTGAGAATAAATGTAGCCCTTCATAGTGATTGTTAAATGACAGTGGGATCTAATTCTCACCATTCCCCACCCTGTCTCCAGCTCAGTGCCTGGCACACAGTAGGTGCTCAGTATGTTTTTGTAGGTTTGAATCCTCCATAGAGGTTAGGTTCTGTGTGTGGTTCTCAGCCTCAGCTACACATTGGATTCCCCTGGGGAGCTTTAAACATTACTGACCTCTGGCCCCACCCGTAGGGTCTCTAACTTAATTGGCCTAGGTGGGGCCTGGGTGTGGCAATTTTGAAAGCTCCCCTGAGGGTCCAAAGTGCAGCCAGCACTGAGAACCACTGTTCTAAAGTGGGTGCCTCAGATGGAAGTTCTAGGTGGTCAAAATCACTCTTAAATCTCGCAGAGAAGCTCATGTTGGAGACCACTCAGCGTCTCTCAGTTTTTCCTGTGCTGGGATTGGATAGCTATTTCCTTACTGAAGAACAGGTACCACTGCTGGCTTGCATTTAGGAGCCAGGACAGATGCAATACATATCTTGGACCCCAAGGGTCATACTCCCAGGGGAGATGCCCACGTTGTGGGATGTGAGACCACATCCATATGTGTGGAGCACTGCCCTTTTACCTAGTTAATTCCTATTCTTTCTTTAGATCTCAACTTGATGGTCACTTCCTCCTGGCAGCCTTCTCTGACCACCCCAGGGTAGGCAGTTTCCTGTGTCATGTATGGTCAGAGAATGAAGCTCTTCTCCATCCCCAATTGGCAGTTAGGCACTCAGGCGTGGGAGGTTGGGGTTGATGTTGGGCACCCCTTCCTGGACTGGAAACTCGCTGGGGGCAGCCATCAGGCCTGTGTGGCCTTTCACTGAATTCCAGTGTATATTACAGGGACTCAGTAAAAGTTGCAATGAATGACAATGGGTGAATGAATGAATGAATAAATGAATTGTTGAGGTCGTTGAGGGGGCCACACTTGGGAGAAGGTTCTTCCTTTCCACACAGCCTCTCTGTAGATGTGGTTTATTCAGTTACCATGAGGTATTTGGCCAGCCCTGCAGTGCACAGTGAGGCATAGCTGCATTTCTTAGGTCTATAATTTTCCAATAATTAGACTTTCAGGTATGTATGTCTTGTGGTTTGAATATAATTCAGTTATACTTCTGTTGCTAAAGTAACTGCATACATAAGCCCTCAAAAATTTGCTTTAATAGTGCTGGGCTACTGTGAATTTGTGCTATTTAGGTAACTTGCAATCTACTTTCAGGACAATATAATTACATGGCTGGGTTATTTTTAATTTCATGGGGCAGCATTTCTTAAGCCTCAGTCATTTGAGTGCCACCTTTTTGACTTTCGCTCTGCTTGTATACCACTTCTATGGTATAATGAATTTAATATTTTCCTTGAAATCTACTCATTAAAAACGTCAGACATTACACTCATTAAAATATCACTAAATGTAGCTCAAAAGGAAAATTTATATGACTACACTAATTGGAAAACCAGTATCACTTTTCTCAACTAGAAGGTAACCGTAAAATACCACCCCCCGCAAAAACAGTGAAAATAAAACAATATCATTAAATGTTAGCTAGATAGTGTTGCTTTGAATCTGAGGTCTGCTCTTTCTTTATTGTAAAGGAAGATTATCAAGTGTTGGAAAAGGTGTTAAAGATCTGTTAACACCAAATGGAGACTTTCCCTAGATATAATTGGAATGACTGAAAAAGAGTAGAAAAGAAAATAACTTTCTCACGTTGTGATTCAATATTTATTTAGTGTCTTGTCCATGTTATAGGGTATTTTTGAAAAAAATTGAACGATTGTACATATTTTGGGGGCACAATGTGTTGTTTCAATACATGCACATATAGGGTATTATTTTATCATACAAATTCATTTGTGTGCACTTGTAGTTTGCTCTTACAAAGTCAATAGCAAGTTTTTTGTTTCGGCATCAAGTTTACTGCAATTTATCTTGCTTCTCTACAGTTCTTTCTTACAGCCAAATCAAAAGGGTGGAGATTGGGCAGGTCTTAAGGTCTTTCGTTCTCCCTAAATTGTGAAGTTAAAAATAACTGACAAATCAAAGTTTCCTTTGGAGGCTAAGACCAGAGTGGGAACCCTGGCATTACCACTTGTTTACTCTCTGACTTTGTGCAAAGCACTTCACGTCTCCAAGCCTGCATTTTCTCAGCTGTAAAATGTGAACGATAGTATCAGCCTCTTGGGGTTGATGTGAGGCTTATTAAAAAGGTGTTGGATATAAATCCCCCTCTCACATGACAGATGGTCCGTAATTGGAAGCTGTTGTCGATCCTGTAAGCACAGAGAGAGCAGGACAGCATCTGTCTTACTACCATAGCACCGGTGCCTGGCACCTGGTCGAGCTCAGTAAATATTCTCACACTTGAGCAAGTTCATGGGTGCACAGAGTAGGGAGTGCTGTTTGCTCCTTCCACCTTTTTGAGAAAGGCTTCTCCAATTAGGTGTGTTGAAAAGTGTCACCTGTCAATTTAAAGGTTGCTTTTGGGGGCAAAATGGGCCTTGAGATTCCTGGGGGGCAGGGGCTGTACTGGGCAGTCAATATGAAGGACTTCAGACTGTTACATGGAGGGTGGAAATGAAGACAGCAGATGTGAAACCATAGAATCATAAGCCACCAGAGCTAGAAGAATCCAGAGCCCTCATTTTATAGAGGGGGAAACTGAGGCCTGGAGAGAAGGGGGTGACTTGACTGTGGTCATCCAGTCAGTTGGAAGCAAAGCAGAGGTTTCAGTCCACCTCTCCTGATGTCCAGTCCGGACCTCTGTTCCCCACGTCCTGTCTAGTCTGTATTTGCCTCCTCCAGCTGTGGTCGTATAATGATAATCTGTAGTGGTCATCCAGTCAGTTGGAAACAAAGCAGAGGTTTCAGTCCACCTCTCCTGATGTCCAGTCCGGACCTCTGTCCCCCACGTCCTGTCTAGTCTGTATTTGCCTCCTCCAGCTGTGGTCGTATAATGATAATCTGTTTGTTTTTCTTCCCAGAACCTTGCAAAGACTCTGGCTTTATCTCCTCTCTGGGAATAAATCCACATTCTCCACCAGCACCTGCAGAAAGCAGGGAATGCTGGGATCCTCCTTCTGTGCACGGGCGTCCCACGCTGAGCCCAGCTGTGATCCCGGGGCCGTGAGATCGGGCTGTGCACTCGGGAGGAAGGACCGTGCCCAGCTGTCTCCAGAAAAACATTGCCTGATGTCCCTCCAGAGGTCTCATCTGTGGGACTATATAATGTTTACTTTTTAATATTATGCAACATTTATTAGGAATATGGAAAAGGAAAAAAGCACGAAGAAGAAGAAAAAGAAAACAGTTGCAATTCCATCACCTAGAGACAACCACTGCCAGTATCTTGGCACATTTCATCCCAGTCTTTTTTCTCTGCATCTATGTATATGAGCAGTCTTCAAAAAGTTCATGGAAAGATTCATATTATATTTTAATTCCGTTTTCCACAAACTTTTTGAAGTTTGTATATAAGGGTGCTTCAAAGAGTTCATGGAAAATAGAATTAAAAGAAAATACAAATACGTTTATGAACTTCTTGAAGCCTCCTCATATGTAGTACGTATGTGTGTATATTTCTCTTTCTCCCACCCTTTGCAGACTCAATCCTGTACCCAAAGCCTTATACCTGCTTTCCCCTGCTTACCGCTATGTTAGGACCATTTACTCATGTTACTAAATAGTTTTTCTTTTTTCCTGGAGCATTGATTCTATTTATAGATCCGGAGAAAATAAATTATTTTTTGTATTAAAATCAAAGTGGCCATGTTTTGAAGTAGAAAGCAAAATATGCCTGATTTTTATAAATAAGTTATGAGACATCAAAGAAACATGTGCTGTTGGCTTGGGCTCTACCCCAGACCTTCGAGCTGTGAATTCATTCTTCTTTGCCATTTGGTGGGTAGGTGGGAGAAGTATCAGTCTATCTCGAGAGTTTTTTTAAAAAAAATATAGAACTCACCAAGCACCATGTACTTAATATATAACATGTATATCATATTATATATACTTAATATTTTATATTTTTATATTTTATAACATATGTATAATATACTTAATATATAAATATATAAAAATGTATATAAAATAACTTTATTCAGACTTAAATTTACATACCATACAATTTACCCATTTGAAATGTACATTTCAACGGTTTTTAATATGTCCACAAAATTGCATATTCATTACGACAACCAATTTTCAAACATTTTTATTGCCTCAAAAACACCCTGTACACATTAGCAGTCACTCTCCATTTTTCTCCCACCCCTAACAAGCACTAATCTATCCTCTGTTTCTATAGATTTGCCTGTTCTTGATATTTCGTATAAATGGAATTGTGTGGTATGTGACATTTTGTGTCTGGCTTCTTATAGACAGCACGATGTCTTCAAGATTCATCTGTGTTGTAGCATGTATCGGTACTTCATGCCTTTCTATGGCTGAATAATGTTTTGTTGTATAGATATAAGACATTTTGTTTATCTTTTCATCAGTTGATGGACATTTGGGTTGTTTCTACTTTTCAGCTACTATAAATAATGCTGCTATAAACATTTGTGTCCAAGTGTTTGTGTGGACATATATCTTCATTTCTCTTGAGTATATATTAAGAGTGGAAATGCAGGTCCTATGACAACTCTACCTTTTGCCTTTTAGGAACTGCCAGACTGTCCACTGTAAAGTGGCTGCAGCATTTTACATTCTCAGCAGTATATGAGGTTTCTGATTTCGCCACATTCTTTTCAACGGCTGTTATTGTAGCGGGTGTGAAGTGTTATCTCACTTTAGTTTTGGTTTTTATTTCCCTAATGACTAATGCTGTTGAGTACCTTTTTATGCATTTATGAGATATTTCTATATCTTCTTTAGAACACTATCTATTTAGATCTTTCACCCATTTTAAAATTGAGTGATTATTTGTCTTTTTATTATTGAGTTACAAATTTTTTTTTATATATTCTAGATATAAGTCCCTAATCAGTTTTATGATCTGCAAACATTTTCTCCCATTCTGTGGGTTGTCTTTTTGCTTTCTTGATGGTATCCTTTGAAGCACAAAAGTTTTTTTGATTTTTTATGAAGTCTCAAAGGTATTTTCAAGACATTATTTTTGATATTATTTTACGTTTCATATAGTTACACCATGACTTGTTTAGCTAATACCTACCGTTTAACACTGTGTTTTTTTCAATTTCTTTGCTATTATTAATCATGATAAGCTATACATCTCTGTGAATAAATCTTTTCTATTCTGAGAAAAGAGTTCATTAAAGTTATCTCCAAATTCCAGAGTGGTAGAGTTTGACCATCCAGGAAATCTCCTAATTGGCAGTTTGTGGCTTTAACAAACCTGTCACTGATTAATCCATTCATTCATTCAGCAAACATTTCTTGAGCACCTACCGTGTGCCAGCCACAGTACCGGGCATTAGGGACACAAATATAGATCAGATTTGTAGTTTCATGCTTATAACCATGGTTATGGAACCCTTTAGAAAATCTGATGAAAATGTTGAGCCACCTCCACAGAACACCTTATGCCTACACAGGCACACACATATAATTTTATGTGTTTATGGCCTCCTTGGAGACCATCGATAAAGATCTCAGGGGGTCTCCTTGGAAATCATCAACAGATGACCAAATTCAGAATCATTGTTAAATTCCAATAAATGAAAAGGAAATGCAGCTGTCATACTTGTGTTATTATTATTATATAACACCTTAAAGCTTACTTCCTTATCAAGGATTTTCTCCTCCTACTGCAGGATTTGTGGACTTTAACATTTGAACATTGAACACTGGTTGAACTTGAACATTGAACTTGAACATTAGTTCCTAGGTTCTATGCATGGAATGTTTGAGGTGCTGCAGCTTGGTCCCTGTCCTCCTGGAGCTTGCATTCTGGGGAGGGACTCCTGCTGCACCTGACCTAGGCTCGACTGGGGACATTGGATAAACCTCATGTGAGCATTTGAGCTCTGGCTGTGTGTCAGGAAGAAACAAGGGTGAGGTGAGCAGAAGAGAGCAGGCGGTGGTGGCCTCTCAGGGTCAGGGTGCCTGGGCTTCACCAGCCTTGGTAGCCTCCTATCAAGACAGGGGCTGTGGCCTCCTGATTCTAGCCTGGTCTTTTAGATGACATCAGGGCCCATTTAAATCTTTAGGAACAAATACTCCTCAATTAGTGGAAACCAGGGCAGACATCTGTGGGCAAGGAACAAAACCAAGAAGTGTGGCCACCAAGATCCTCAGGATCTGGGAGGTCCATGGTGACTTTTCGTGGTGTTTTACATACCACATAAACAAAAATCCTGTTAAGCCAAGGAGGAAGGGCAGATTCTCCCGCCAGCCTCCCAAAGAAGTGAATCCAACCAGAGATGGCTAAATGTCTTTCTGGGGTGAATAACTCACAGGTTTCCTTTGCTGAATTCTAGATGGGCTCTTGGGCCCCTATTTCCTTTCTCTCTCCCCAGCATCACACGAATGGAATATGGAAGTGTATGAACCAAGAGGCAGCCAGCTGCTTCAGGGCAGATGACCAGACAGCACAAAGAGAAATGTTACTTATGAACGTTGGATGTCTTGGAGTGGGATGGTCTGAGAACAGGTAAGCCCAGGAAAATGGAGGGGGTGTTGATTTAACATGGATTGTCTCCTCAAATGCTTGAATTCTTGTGATTATGGCCCCCTCATCAGTCACAGACTCCTTTGAGAAGCCAACGAAAGCTACAGACCCTCTTCACATATACTACAAACAATTTGAGGATGGCTTTGAACCATTGCAGCCCAACCATGGGTTGCAAGTAGTTCCTAGAAAGCAAATCTTGTACAGTTTACTGAGGGAGATGAAATGCAGAATGTACTGCAGTTACAGCTATTAGAGAGGATCATAACGATAAAAATCAGGGGTTGGCAAACTTTTCCCTAAAGGGCTGGATAGCGAATATTTTAGGCTGCATGAACCATGTAGTCTCGTATCACAACTACTCAGCCCTAATGTTGCAGTGTGAAAGCAGCCATAGACAATGAATAAATGAATGGGCATGGTTGTGTTCCAATAAAACTTTATTTATAAAAACAGGCGGTGGGCCAAATTTGGCCCATGGGTTATAGTTTTTGAACCCCTGATAATAATAATAGTCAGTGTTTGGGAACAGTCACCACGAGCTGGGAGATGAGCTGTCTGCTAATATTATTATTCCCATTTTACAAATGAGGAATTAGTTTCAGAGAGGTTTTGTAACTTGCCCAGGGCCACTCAGCTGGTAATTGATGGAGCATAGATTCTGATTTCATTGCTTTTTTTCTAAGAAATGGTCTCAAAAAGTGTTATGGAGGCAGAAGATATAATCCTAATACTAATTATTATATATTGACTAATACTATTAATTAATAATAAATAATAAGAACTAATAATAAAAACATTTATTGGGCGTCTGCCTTGTGCCAGGTGCTATGCAAACTGCCTTCTACAGTCTGAATGTTCTGTGTCCTCTGAAAACTTTACATGATGAAATCCTAACCCCCAAAGTGATGGTATTAGGAGGTATGGACTTTGGGGAGGTTATTAGGTCAGGAGGGTGGAGCCCTTTGTAAAAGAGGCCCCTGAGGGATCCGTTGCCCTTTCTGCCATGTGAAGTCACAGAGAGAAGATGGCTGTTTATGAAGTGGGCCCTCATCAGACACAGAATCTTCTGGTGCCTTGATCTTGGACTTCCCACCCTCCAGAACTGTGAGAAATAAATGTTCATTGTTTATAAGCTCCCAATTTATGGTATTTTGTTATAGCAGCCCAAACGGACTAAGACACACAGGTTAACACAAGTCATCCCCACAATAACTCACTGTTGCTATTACTCCCTCCGTGAGGGAACTGAGGCACAGAGAAGTTAAGCCACTTGCCTTAGGTCACACAGCTGGTAAGTGGAGGGGCAGGATTCAAACCCACACTGTGCGGCCCACCACCTCCAGTTGCTCTCTTGAAGTCCGCAGGCTGCGGTAATATTCCATTTATTATTTGATAGGACATGGGCCCTGACCAATTAGAACATGGCCCTGAGTTAGGATCCCCAGCTCCTTACTTGCCAGTTGTTACCCCTTTAGTTCATGGATCATGGGGTGGTCCTAGGAGATGATCCTGTGTAGCTGGGATTTATTAACTGGTAAGGAAACACTTTCCTATCTGCAGAACTGGTGCAACTCTCCCAGCTGTGCCTCTGCAAGGTGGGGCCTATTTTGAAGAGGCACGCCTGGGAGAGGGTGTGTGGGTGAGCAGAGTGGGAGGCCAAGATATTGACCAGAAATGCCAGGGACATCAGGTTCCTGAAGAGATGCCAGTTGAGGGGGATCTGAGGCTTGGGACCCCTGGGCAAACACACTTGGTCCCTGGGGCATCACCCCCCCAGGCCGGGGGCCAGGACCCCCACCCCTCATGTTTTTCCTCAGAGGCAGCAGCCTGAGTTCTGAGTTTGCCTCTGAGTGAGTCAGAGGCCCTGGCTGGAAAATAAACCTTCTGTACTAAGGGGAGGAGGGGGTGGCTCACTTTTCAAAAATAGGAAAGGCAGCCCTGTTGCTATGACGAAGTCCTCGTGTTTTCAAAAATTTTAAATTTTTTTTATGACCCACATAAAAAGGTACATACAGCCTCCCTGTAAAAACACATGGAAAAATCTCCATCTTATGCCCAATTCGAGTGAGGATCAGGGGGTGTGGGGCCAAGAGCGCTTGCTTTAGGTCTTTGAAGGCTCTAGAATCTCTGATATTTGGGGGCCTCACTGCAAGTCACTGGCAAACCAAAATGTCCCTATAGATCCCACTGCAAACGTGTATTTCTTATAAAAATATCTGAAAAGGTTGGCTCTAGAATCTCTGATATTTGGGGGCCTCACTGCAAGTCACTGGCAAACCTCAAAATGTCCCTATAGATCCCACTGCAAACGTGTATTTCTTATAAAAATATCTGAAAAGGTTTTAAAATAATTCATGCAATATGGGTTTTTATGAAGAGCAAATTACTCATCATGTTCCTGTGATTTGCACTTTTCTATTTCTAATGACACGTGCTCCATCAAGCTGCAGTTGACTCATTAACGTATAGTAGACGTTGAACCAGACGTTTTTAAATTTTGATTTTGTAGTTTCCTTTTGGTGTTGTGGGGTTAATTCGCTTATGACATCTCTGTAGGGCCTTGACAAACTTGTGGACTCCAGGTTCTGGTCCCTGAATGTGGGGCATTGGGGCAGGGACCAGGGGCATCAGGCAACTGCCGGGGTCTCAGTTTACCCATATACAAAATGGGAGTGATTCAGGAAAAAATATTCCAAGAGATGAAGATAGAGAGAGGGAGAGGGAGGGAGGGAGAGAGGAAGGAAGGAGAGAGAGATGGTAAAACAGAGGGGGCAAAATATAAGTAATTGGTGACTTAGGGTGAGGCTGTAAGGCACTTCCTTGCACTGTTCTTGCTACTTTTCTGTAAGTTTCAAATTCCATCAAAATGAAAAGTCCTCCCCCTGCCCCCGCGCAAGGAAGTGGTGGTGATGGTGGGGATATGGGAGTAGTCAGAAGCTTTGAGTTATGCTCAGATGGAGACCAGTGAGTTGAGGGGTGTGGCTCTACGGTGGTCCCCATCTCCTTTAGCTGAGAAAGTCCACTTTCATTTTCCTTATATTTTGGGGTTCCATATGGATTCTTCTGGAAAAAGAGGGTCCTCTAAAGAGAAAGCCAGTGGCTGTGGAGGTATCCGAGGACATGGGCAAGTCTAAGGACCAGAAGAATCTGAGTCCAGTGATCTTGGAGAACTTGAGTTTTCCTAAGAGAGGAGGGAAAAGAAGACAAGCCACTGGTTATGGATTGGTGGCTTGTGTGTGTGTGTGTGTTGGGGGGAGGTGGGCAGTGGGCCAGAGTCCGGCTGGGACAGGAAGAGAAACAAGGTGAGTGAAGTTGGAGGAAGAAGTGGCTGACACAGTGAATCTGAGACTCTCGACGGCTTCCTGGCCAGCCAGCACTCGGTACATTTCAGGTGCTGCTCAAGCGACTTTACAAGTGCTAACTCCTTTCACTCTCACAGTACCCTGCCATGCAGGGACTACTACTATCCCTGTGTCACAGAGGAGCAAGCTGAGGCTCAGAGAGGTAAAGTCACTCCCCCAAGGTCACACAGCCAGCGAGTGGCAGAGTGGAGATGCAGACCTGGGCACCTGGCTCTAGAGTGTGGGTCTACCGCCTCCATGTTAACAACACGGCAATAACAGGGGCTTTGCTGAATGACACAAGGCCAGAGCCAGGAGGGAGGGTGGGGGGTAGGGGTGTGGAAGATGGGTTTCCAGAAACAACCTACAGGGCCGGCCCGGTGGCGCACTGCTACAGTGCGCCGCTTGGGAGTGCGGCTGCGCTCTCGCCGAGGGTTCGGATCCCACATACAGACCGGTTCCCGCTCCCTGGCTGAGCGAGGTGCGGNACTAAACTGCACTAAAATGCAGTGACTTTGGTATTTCTTTTCCATTTCTAATAGTTGATACAAACTGCTGCCCTGAGGAAGGAGGTGAGGGCATGGGGGTGTGGGACTGGTTCAGGTCATCAGACATTTCCAGTGTGGGTCAGGTCTGGTGTCGGAACCAGGGTGACAGCAGTCCAAGAGCAGAGACAGACATGCACAGGGTGACATGGAAAAGCAGTGTGATCTGACAAAGGATGAACA
>NW_007728372.1:244975-249181 GCF_000696425.1 Galeopterus variegatus
GATCCCACATACAGACCGGCCGCTCACTGGCTGAGCGAGGTGCGGGCACAACACCGAGGGTTGCAATCCCGTTGCCGGTCCCGGTCCGGTGCGGGCGCGACACTGAGGGTTGCGATCCGTTGCCAGTCACAAAAAAAGACAAAAAGGAAAAAAAAAAAAAAGAAACAACCTACAGAGTTATGGCAACACCATGCACTGAGTGCTTACTCTGAGCTAGTGCCATACACACTACACGCATCATCTCAGAGAATCCTCCATTTCACAGAAAAGGCAAAGGAAGCCCAGAGAGGGGTTGTGACTTGCCCAAGGTCACACAGCAAGAAAGTGGCAGTGTTTGGATTCGAACCCAGGTCTTTCTGACCTCAGAAGGTTGTGTTCTTGACCACTAGACTAAACTGCACTAAAATGCAGTGACTTTGGTATTTCTTTTCCATTTCTAATAGTTGATACCAACTGCTGTCCTGAGGAAGGAGGTGAGGGCATAGGGGTGTGGGACTGGTTCAGGTCATCAGACATTTCCAGTGTGGGTCAGGTCTGGTGTCGGAACCAGGGTGACAGCAGTCCAAGGGCAGAGACAGACATGCACAGGGTGACATGGAAAAGCAGTGTGATCTGACAAAGGATGAACATGTTGGCCAACTACAGACCTGCCTGGCAGAAGAGGTGATCAATTTTCCCAGGTAGGTGGGAAGAGAAGGGGCATCCCTGGAAGGCTGCCTAGAGGAAAGGACATCTAAGCTAGGTTTTGAAAGATGACCCCGTTACCAGGTGGCTGGGCACACGGTTGTGAAAGAGGGTATTTCAGGCAGCTGGGGCAAAAGTGCTGGGGCTTTAAACTGCATGAAGGGTTCAGAACAGACGGAGGAAAAGGTGTGGGCCACGTAGCTGGAGAGATGGGCAGGGGCAAGGCCACAGAAGCCCATGTGTGTGTGTGTGTGTGCATGTGTGTGTGTGTAGTGGGAGTGAATTGGGAGGATCGATTGGCTGCTCAGAACTTGCTGTGTGGCTTTGGGTAGTCTCTCACCTTCTCTGGGCCTTCATTCCACCCCCTGGAAAATGGAAGCTTTCGCAGAACTAAGCTATGTGCCATTGGGTGTCACCTGAGAGTTGGGGAACAGCCACAATCCCATGCCAGCTTCAAGCTCCTCCCATCCCCATCCAGGAGAAATGAGCCAGAACAACCCTGCCAGGCCCACCCATTCCTCCCAGGCATCTGGGGTGGTCCCACCACCCCCAGAGTGGAAAACTGTCTTTTCCAGGAGGAAGAGGTGGGTGGGCCCCCCACCAGGAAGGCCCCTCTCCGGGCTTCAGAGTTGGGGCCCCCTCACTCCCATGCCCCCCAGCATCCTTCCCACTCAGTGCTCTTAACCCTTTCCAGTCTGGACGAAAGCCCGGGGGCCTGGATGCTCATCTAATGGACAGAATCGGCTGGCCTGTTGGGTGTCCTCCTACCACTTCCTTCTTCTCAGTTCCCAAACTCCACTTCTTACTTCTGTCCTCCTTCCCTCTACCTTAGACAGTCCCCAAGTGCTAGAGGAATGACCCCCCACCACCACCGCTGCCCCCACTGAAGTTACTCTTGCTGCTACTTGAACATATACTGTACAGACACAAATCATGTCTCCATGTCTGGAGGTGCTATAAATGTCTGAGGATGCTCGGTCCAGTGCTCAACTCTCCTGTCCTGGTAACTCTGCAGTCCTCTCGGTGGCTAAGAACCAGAACTTGGCCTTCAGGAAGGCGTACTTGGGTCTTTGGCTCAGCTGGCTTGAGGAGGTTGCTGACATTGGTCATCCATTTAATCATTTAACAAATATATTTGTTGAGCAGATCCTTTGTGCCTGGCACCAGTCCCTGACCCCATGAGCTTCAGGCATGCAGGCAGTAGGGACAATATAGACACAACACAAATGATCACTGCATTATGACTGATGCTGGTGTTGCCGTGGAGGACAGGGTGCTGTGAGAACGAACAACAGGGCACTCACCTAGCTTCCAGGTCTGGAGAAAGTGACATTTCAGCTGACATCCGAAGGTTAGGCTCCCCCAGGTCTCTTTTCAGCTTTGCCATCACTTTAATTTTCTCCTTCTTGGGACATGAGGTTGGCAGGAGCCAGGCGATGGGGGATTTTGATAGACCCGAGTCAAGAACTTGTAAAGGGGATCCATGGAATACTGTTGAGCAGTGGAGTGACGTTGAACAAAACGAGCATCAGGATGGCCATTCTAGCAGTGTCCTAGGAGAAATTAGAGGGCCTGCATTAGGAAATGTAGGCTCTTTAATGCCCAATTGAAGGGGGAAAAATGCAATGTTTATTGCAGGCCAACTATGTGTCAGATTCTGTCCTCCACACACTGCGTATCAACTCATTTCATTTTCTCCACAACGCTCTGAGGCTGGTACTCTATGACTCTTGTTTGCAGAGGAGAAAGCTGAGATTCAGAGAGGTTAGGAAATTGCACAAGGTCACAGAGAGAGTAGTGGAGCAGGGCCTCAAACCCAGATCTTCCTGCTATCAAGGTCAACGTTCTGGTCTTCTCTGAAACAGCCTTGTATAATTTCCTACTGCTACTATAACAAATTGCCACAAACTCAGTGGCTTTAAACAATACAAACTTATATTGCTACATTTCTGGAGGTCGGAAGTCCAAAATGCATCTTATGGGGCTAAAATTCAGGTGTTGGCAGGACTTTTTCCTCCTGGAGGTTCCAGGGGAGAATTCAGTTCTTGCCTTTCCACCATCTAGAGGCTGCAAGCATTCCTTAGCTTGTGGGCACATCATTCAGATCTCTGCTTCCGTCATCCCGCACTACTTTTTCCCTCCTCTGATCTCCTGCCTTTCTCTTATAAGGACCCTTGTAATGAATTGGGCTCACCTGGATAATCCAGGGTAATGTCACCATCTCAAGACTTGTCATTTAATCACATCTGCAAAGTCCCTTCCCCTTTACGATGTATGGTAACATTTTCACAGGTTCTGGGGATTAGGACCTGGACATCTTGAGGGACCATTATTCTGTGCACCACAGCCCTCCAGCCTATGTATCCTCCTGCTCTTTTAGCTACTGACATCTTCAGGACACGCTCCTTACCTAAGAGTCTTTCCTGGTGATTAAGGGATTCTTAGAAAGCATCATATCTCATCCAAAATGGCCAGCTTCATGAGTGTGGGGCACGGCTGTCTTGCCCATCAGCCTGTGCCTGGCACACAGAACTACCCAGTATATACCTGTTGAGCACTTTATGAACAGAGACGAGAAATGACTCGCCCAAGGCCACACCATTTCAGTCTCTGGCTGAAATGAAGCTCTCATTCTTGTGTGTCCGGTTGATGCCACGAAGAAAGTCCAAAATAGACATAATTTGGACTTACAGAGGGTCCTTTATGTCACTGAAAGCATCTTCAAAGGTTTCTTTTGGTTTGGGAACCTCTCTAGTGAACCTCGTTTAGCCATCTGATGCTCAGGGAGGTTGAGGAAAACGTTTAGCTTTAACTAGAGTGTTAGGAATTCATGAACACTAAAGATTAATCAGAAGTAGATCTCAAAGGGCTTGGGAATTAAGATACAAGCTCCATCTATACTAGGATCAGCCAGTACTGGGACAGGGTAGTGGCAGAGCTGGAACCAGCTCCCGAGTCTCCTGGGCCAATGGGATGGGCTTCTGTTGGAGGGCAGCCTGGGCTGAGAAAGTCAAAGCTCTTTGCTCTTTGATTCTCCAGGGCAGGCATTGCTAATCGATCACTGTGCTCTTCCCAGCCAGGCCTGGATATGGCCTCAGATTCCCTTTAACACAGAGCTCCAGGAACCCAGAACCAACCAACTGGAGTCGGGCATCAATGGAAAGCTTGATCCTCCATCTTGACTCTACTTGGAGTTTCCCAGGATATAAACCGTGATTTCTTCGCATACCCTGAAGGCGACCACCTGTGTCTCAAGCCCCAGTATCCCTATGTCTGGCCTTAGATTTCAAAATCCTATTTAAAACAAAAGCAAAAACAAAACCCCAAACAACCCTTTTCACTCCAAAGGAAGAAAAAGCCAATCTTCTCGGCCATGCTCATAAGGGTGGTCAAAAGCCTGTGGCTGTGGACTGGCTGGCAGCCCCCTAGTGGGGGCGTTTGGCCCAGCAGCCCAATGCCTTGCTCACTAGGGCCCCGGGGGGGGGGGGGGGGGGGGGGGGGGGTTCCCCCCCCCCCCCCCCC
>NW_007728372.1:250181-251821 GCF_000696425.1 Galeopterus variegatus
GGGGGGGGGGGGGGGGGAGGGGCCTGTGTTCCCACCTCCACTCCAGGCACCTAGGGGCCTGGCTGGCCTAGAGCCCAGTGTCCTCGCTCCGCCACATGTGGCTCCCAGCGGATAAAACTGGAGCCTCATTGCAGCCTTGGGTTGGCTCGGGAGGCCAGAGGCGTCTGGGAGGCCTGTGGTAGCAGCTTCCAGCTGGAAGGAGGAAGCAGCAATTTCCATAAATCCATCCAGGGGCTGGATTCACCTAGCTCTCCTTCCTGGATTCCCCCAGTGTGCTTAAACTTCCTTGAAAGAGGCCTCCTCACCCGCTTCTCTTCCTCCTCCTCCTCCTCTGTTTACAGCAGATGAGGAAACTGAGGCTCAGAGAGCTGAAAGGACTTGCACAAGTCACACAGCTTACAGAGGTGGAGACAGGGGTCTGACCAGGTCTGATAACAAAGCCTCTGTTCGCACGTCAGAATCCCCTGGCTGGCTTCTTAAAACACAGATTGCAGGACACTGCCCCAGAGTTTCTGATTCAGGAGGTCTGTGCTGAGGTCCAGGAGTTCACATTTCTAACAAGCTTCCAGTGAGTCTGCTGGTAATGGTCTGGAAGCCGCACTTTGGGAACCAGTGGTCTGTATGAATAACTAACCTTTCGATGGTGATATGCAGGATCCCCATCATGTTATAGAAATCTCATCTCCTTTGGACCAGGAGACTTTGGGACTGCTCTGCTCTGCCATTAACTTCTGGGTGACCTTGGGTGAGTCCCTTGCCTTCTCTGGGTCCAATATTCTTGTTTCTACAGTAGGGATTTGGATAAGATGATTAGTCCCCTAGAAAAGCCCAGCAGAGGCGGCAGGAGAAAGGATTGGAGTCAGGTAGGCTGGGACTGGCTTCTGATTCTAGGGAGCTGTGTGACCTTGAGTGAGTGACTTAACCTCTCTGTGCTTCAAGTTATTATCTGTGAAACTGAAGCATTAGACTGGGTGATTTCTTTTTTTAAAAAAAATATTTTATTTTATTTTATTTTGTTGATATACAGTATGGTTGATTATTGTGGCCAATTACAGAAACCTCCCTCCCTCCTCCCTCTCCCCCCTCCCTCCCAACAATGTCCTTTCTGTTCACTTGTCGTATCAACTTCAAGGAATTGTAATTGTTATGTCTTCTTCCCCCCCGTTTTTTTTTGTATTTATTTATTTATTTATTTTTAGCTCCCACAAATAAGTGAGAACATGTGATATTTCTCTTTCTGTGCCTGACTTGTTTCACTTAATATAATTCTCTCTAGGTCCATCCATGTCATTGCAAATGGCAGTATTTCATTCTTTTTTATAGCTGAGTAGTATTCCATTGTGTAGATATACCACATTTTCTGAATCCGCTCACCTGATGATAGACATTTGGGCTGGTTTCAACTCTTAGCTATTGTAAAGAGTGCTGCGATGAACACTGGAGAACAGGTACACCTTTGACTTGATGATTTCCATTGCTCTGGGTATATTCCCAGCAGTGGGATAGCTGGGTTATATGGTAGATCTATCTGTAATTGTTTGAAGAAGTTCCAAACCATTTTCAATAGAGGCTGCACCATTTTGCAGTCCCACCAACAATGTATGAGAGTTCCTTTTCCTCTGCAACCTCGCCAGCATTTA
>NW_007728372.1:251850-283520 GCF_000696425.1 Galeopterus variegatus
GTGTGTGTGTGTGTGTGTGTATGTATTTATTTATTTTTAGCTCCCACCAATAAGTGAGAACATGTGGTATTTCTCTTTCTGTGCCTGACTTGTTTCACTTAATATAATTCTCTCTAGGTCCATCCATGTCATTGCAAATGGCAGTATTTCATTCTTTTTTATAGCTGAGTAGTATTCCATTGTGTAGATATACCACATTTTCTGAATCCGCTCACCTGATGATAGACATTTGGGCTGGTTTCAACTCTTAGCTATTGTAAAGAGTGCTGCGATGAACACTGGAGAACAGGTACACCTTTGACTTGATGATTTCCATTGCTCTGGGTATATTCCCAGCAGTGGGATAGCTGGGTTATATGGTAGATCTATCTGTAATTGTTTGAAGAAGTTCCAAACCATTTTCAATAGAGGCTGCACCATTTTGCAGTCCCACCAACAATGTATGAGAGTTCCTTTTCCTCCGCAACCTCGCCAGCATTTATCATTCACAGTCATTTGGATATTAGCCATCCTAACTGGGGTGAGATGGTATCTCAGTGTGGTTTTCATTTGCATTTCCTGAATGCTGAGTGATGTTGAGCATTTTTTCATATGTCTGTTGGCCATTCAGACTGGGTGATTTCTAAGTCTAAATCTCATTGAATTAAGGGGTTGAGGATGGTGGAGAGAGGAAGGTGAGGTTCTAAGCTAGTCAGAGAATAGACGTGTTCCCCCACCTGCTCAGGCCTTTGAGGCTCAGAGAAGATCAGGTCTCTCTTCTTTTCCCCCTCCTTCTCTCCTCTCTTCCCTCTCCTCCCCTTTCTTCTCCTCTTTCCTTTCTCTCCTGCCCTCCTGTCCCCTGTCCTCTTCTCTCCTCCCTTCTCTTCCTCTTTTCCTTTCTACAAATGTTATTTTAGGCAGTCTTGGGTTTGGAATCAGGAAGACCTGTGTCCAATTATGGCTCTGTCAGCATGAGCTGGGCATCCCTGGACAAAGAACTTTGGCTTGTAGCCCCAGCATGCTCATCTGTAAAATGGGAGAGTGATACCTCCTCTGGCGTGCTGGCAGTTCACATGACTTACCCCACGGAAAGCACTTGGCCCAGGGCCATGCACACAGTGGACACTTCCGCTATTTCTTTAGTCTGGAGGCTCAGGGCCAGGCTCTGGAGCCAGGCGGCCTGGTTGGAATCCCAGCTCTGCTGTCTACCAGCTGTGTGGTCTTGGGCAATTGACTTAACCTTCCTGTGGCCCAATTTCCTTACTGGTAAAATGAGGGTAGTAATAGTACGTACTTCCTCAGGTGGCCATGAGGACTAAGTACCAAGTGCCTTACACACTGCCTGGCTGTCAGCTATTTTGATTATTCCACGGGTGATGGTGCTAAAACAGCTGATGAACCAGGCACTGTACTTAGTGCTGGGATAGGGTGGGGAACAAAATACAGTCCCTTCCCCAAGGAGTTCCCAGTGCAAGGGGGACAGATATCCTGACCAGCAAGTTCAACACTGCATCACCATGGCGGGCTGGGGCCACAGGGAGCCAGAGCAGCCCCTTGAGGGTCAGGGGAAGCCTCTCCGGGAGGTAGCCTCCAAACTAAGACCTGAAGAGGTGGTCATTGGGCCACAAACAGGGACAGGAACAGCATCCTAGTGGGAAGAACAGCATGCACAAAGGCCTGAGGTGAGAGGCAGCCCAGGGGAGGGGATCACCGGCAGCCAGCCTGTCAGTCTGGAGCGCCTGAGCCCCTTGCAGGGAGCAGACGCGCTTCCCCAGCAGCCCGGGGCCTGCATGTGCTCCCGGTTTGCGCTCAGACAGTGGGCACGGCTCCCAGCTGTGCTAGGCCGCCAGAGGGGCGGGTGGTGCCCAGCGGGCCTCGCTGCCACCCACAAGCCCAGTCCCCAGCTGACAGAGGAAGCCTCCCCTGGCGGCCCCTACTCCATGCAGCTGGCCGCCCCCGCCCTCGGTCAGCCCAGTTTCCTGCCCCTCCCTCCTTCACTCCTCCCTCCAGCTGTTTCTCTGGCTGAGTTCTGTCCTGTCCCATTCAGGGCAGTAAGCAGGGAGCTCAGGACAGAGTGGGTGCCCCTGGGAAGACTGCTGGGGGATGAGGGGGTTGCAGGGGGCTGTGCTCAGGGTGGTTCTAAGGGGATTTTAAGCGAATCAATGAAATTGCTTTCCAGGCGAACAGTCACAGACAGAGGAACGATGTGATTGGGAGGAAGAAGCTGGGAGCACAGGTCTCCTGAACAGCCTCCACTGGCCTGCAGCCACGGGGAACCCTCCGGAAGACCTTCTGGGCAGAGACCAGCGAGAAGGTATCATGCCTGGCTTTGATGTTTTCCAAGGAGCCAGGGAAAGGCAACGCTAGTAGAGAGAAAAGTTTAGTTCTTCTTGTAATTTAATGTTTGTTAAAAGGAAAAGAGTTTCATGATTATTTTTGTATTTCAAAAGTAATGCATGTTAATTGTAAAAAAAATAGCAAGGACACACATATCAGCAGATAAATGTGGATACCCACATCTAGTGTGTCCTTAACCATGGATGGTGAACTTCCTTTTATAGCATCTGGCTGCATGGAAAGAAGTCTTGAGATTTATTTAACCCTTTCCTGTTGTATTTACTTCCACTTTTCCCCCCATTATTATCAACAGTGCTGCAATGAACGCTTTGTCTTAGTATGTCATCTTCGTGCGTTGGTCCTATAGATGTCTTTCCAGGGATGAAATTGCTGGGTCGAAGGTTTGCCTGTTTTTAAGATGTTTGAGCCTTTGGCCACATTGCCCCCTGAAAGCGGTGCCAGCTTGCACTCTCTCCAACATTATATTGGGGTGTGATATTCTCACAGCCTCACTCATGCTGTTAATACCTGTCTCTTAAACCTTCCCTGCTGAGAAGTTGAAAATATTATCTAGATGCTCAATTTGCATTTCTTTATCAATGTTGATTATCTTCAAGCTTATTCTTCACTTTTCTTTCATGACTATCCTGTTTAAGTCTGTTTCCATTGTATTTTTTCTTGTTGGCATGTTTATCTTTTTCTTATTGATATTTAAGAGTTCTTTGTGTATGAAGGGTATGAAACCTTTGCCAGTGCTCTCTGTTGAAAATATTTCACCCTCCTCCACCTCTGCTTTCAGGATAGTGCATTTTAAATGGGTGAGCCAAAAAAAAAAAAAAAAAAACCAAAAACCAAAAAAAACAAAAAAAACAAACAAAACCCCAAACCTTAGCTTTTGGCAAAATTACAAACAAACAACACATCACAATGATGTTACTTGATAAAGTCTGATCACTCAGATCTGTAGCATTCAGAGGCTAGGTCACTGGTCTGAGGTCACGCAGCGAGGAAGTGGCCACGTCCTGAGTCTGCCTTCTCTTTCCTGAAGGAAAGCCCCCAGCTTCCCTTTTCACACCTCCTACCTCCTTTTCAAGACCGATCTTCTCTGCAGTTCTTGCTGTCTCTCCTGCCCCCTCCGAACTAGCTTGAAGGAAAGCAGTATTAATCTAAACCAGTGATCCTCAGATGGTGGGGTGTCAGGCACCTGGGAGGTCCATGGGAAGAATTATCTTTTGGTGCACAGGGGCCTTCTCTGGGCTCCCCCAAACTTCAGGGAATAGATAAACAACTTTGGGCAAGTCATTCTCTCTCTGGCTTGACCCCTTCTGAGTAGTTTTCCACCCCCATTGAGTCAAGTTCTGTCCTCTAGGCTCGTCCAGGGCCTTTACAGTCCTCTGCACAAGAACTGCATATATTAGGTTCATTGAATAGTGTTCATTGTGTAAACAAAGTAACCAGGCCTCAGTTTCACCACTGTAAAATAGGGTGGTGGGAGTTGGACTAAAATCCCATCTCTTAGATGTTTACCTGATAACTCCTCTCAGTTTGCAAACCACTTTATGAAGACAGTTTTCTTGAATCCTCACCATGGCTGTATGATAAAGATACTATTAACATGCCTATTTTACAGATTGAAAAACTAAGGCCTGTAGAGGGGTTTTGATGCTAGACCTCCACAAGAGGCAATGAAGCATTGTGGCTGTGGGGGTGGGTTGGAATTGGTCTGCCACCTGCCAACTACGTGACGTGGAATAAGTTATGCCTTATCTTTGTGCCTCAATTTTTTAAATCTATAAAATGGGAATAGGAATAGTAACTACCTCTCATAGAATTATTACAAAGATTAAATGAAATCATAAATGTAAAGCACTTACCAGAGGATTTGTCAGATAGAAAGGGGTCTATAAACATTAGCTATTATTCTCATGATCACTTCTATACCACCATGCCATCTATACCTGTAACACCGAACTGAGCCAAATAGACATTATTGATTTCTTTACTAGTGAATTATTAGTGCTCAGATTCCCACTGATGTACAGAAAATCAAAAGCTTATTTCATTCTCTTTGAGCTACATTGCACTGGTGTGGTCATTACCGCCAGTCGCAAGGCTATGAAGTAGACAGACTCCGAGCTTCTCACAGTGCAATTTTTGGGCCCACTTGCACCACAATAATCATGATTGTTTCTTAAAGCTTCAGTGTCTGGAATCAGACTCTCTGAGAGTGAGGCTTGGGTGTCTGCATGTTGAACCAGCTCCCTAGGTGATCTGTATGTACCCCCAAACTTGAGAACCACCAGTCTGGGGTACGTGAAGGTCTTTTATTTTTTTTCCCCTTTGTTCAGTTTTCTGGTATATATATATATATATTTTGGCTGCTCATTGAGGTTTCTTTTTTCCTTTCTAAGCAAATATCCATGTACTTCTGTGAATCCCCATGTTCTGTGTCAGCATTTGAGGCCAAGAGACTTGGCAGAGAAGTGAGACTTTGTCCAACGGTACCACAGAGCGTCAGATCATGTTAGCAGCCTCCCAGTGTGGGGGCTTTGAAATTATTTCAAGACATAGAATCCTTACCTCAAACGAAAGTAGATGGGAACATGTCATTTGAAAACAGATAAAAGTGGTGTTATTCTCGTTGAAACAGAGGTGAAGGGCTCTAGGCCGCCGCAGCTCACTAGACCTTACTCTTCTTGCTGATGAGCCTCTAAGAATCCTCGTAGCTCCACAGAGTGGGTTGAAAACTGTGAATCTACTCCAAGGAACTAAGAGAGAAAGTTCTAGGCCTTTGTTGAACTTGTTGTGTGACCTTAGGCAGGGTACTCCCACTCTCTGGCCATATTCGCATCATATGTAAACAAGGAGGTTGAAAGTTGTATTAGTTAGGGCAACAGCTGCAGTAACAAATAGGCCCCCAAATGTGTAATGGCTCACACAGAACAGATATTTATTATAAAGCAGTTATTTCTGAATGGAAGGTAGTCCTTTTCCTTTCAGTGATTCAGTGACCTGTCTTGGGTATCATCTTTGTCTGCCGCCGGCCAAAGGCAGAGATGAAAGAAAGTACGAAAGTGGTGCTTTTGCTTCTGAACTGCCTTGACCTGGAGGAAGCACCCATTGCTTCTGCTCATGCAGGAGAACTAGTAAGTGGCCTTGGCCTGGAGGTAGCACATGTCACTTCCACTCACACGTGAGAACTAGTCACCTGGCCAGTCTAGTGCAGAGGAGTCTGGGACATGGAGTTTTTGGCATGGGCAGCTCTTTCCCAGCTATGGCTGTGTACTGTGGAAGGGGAGAGTGGATTTTTGTGGGCAGCCAGCTGTCTGTGCCACAAAGATGGTGCCCTCTTGGGCCTCTCCCATTCTTTGGTTCTCAGTCTAAATTTTCACTCGCCAGTCTTAAAGTTAACATGGTGATGTTGGATTCACACAACTTTTCTGACCTCAAGGTAATTCCCAAATATACCGAGTAAACTCCCAGATTCCAGGTCTCTAAACACAGATTTCTTTAGAACGTAGGCAACTGCCATTCCCTTTCCCTCCTGGAAAAGGGAAATAAGAATAATTTTATTGAGCACATCACATTTGTTGAACTGAAGATTTCCATATTCATTATCATTTCATTGAATCCCCCTACAACCCTACATGGAGAGACTTCAGGATTATCATCCCTGTTTTACAGATGAGAAAAGTGAGGCTTAGAGAGATAAAGAGAATTAATTGCTCAAGGTCCTGCAGCTTGTACCCCAAAATACTGGTATTTGAACTCAGAAAATTCTACTCCTGTCCTGAGGTCCCATTGCATGATGGAATGTTCGTGTGTGTGTGTGTGTGTGTGTGTGAGAGAGAGAGAGAGAGAGAGAGAGAGAGAGAGAGGGTAGGGATTGGGATTTTTCTTGGGATGGACTCCCCCAGGGCTGGGCTATAAGGGGAGCAGAGCTCAGGAATCATTGTCCAACTTTCCAGAATGGGCCACGGTTGCTGATTACAAGACAGCGGGGTGGTTGTTCAGGCCTGGGGAAGCCCAGTGTGACTAAATATTACAGCCACTGGCCATGAAAAAGAGAAGAGGTAGCGTGTGAGGGTGTCTTGTGGGCCTGGGTGACTCTGAGGCCTCAACGGAGCCAGACACAGGGTGGGTGCTTGGGAGCAATTTCCTGTGTGATTCAACCCACGGAGGGGTGAAATCTGCAGCAATGTGAGAAATTAAGATGAATCAGGCCCAGGTTGTATCCTGGAGGCCATCAGGGGAGGGGAGACAAACTTGTAACATATACTTTTATTCATTCACTCAACAAACATTTATTAGTACCTGCTACATGTCAGGCACTCCACAAGGGAAGAACGACGGAGAGGACAGAATTCCTGCCCTCGTGGAATTTTGGAAGGGCCGTGGGATAGTTAGATTTGTCCCCATCTTTGAGATAAGGAAAGTGAGGCCCTGATTGGGTGAGTGACATTCCCAAGGTCACTTGGTGGGATTAGGACTTAGACTCCTGGTTCCCAGACCAGGCCTCTGTCTATGCCCTCCACTGAGGGGGAGGCCCTCAGCCATGCCTGGAATGCAGAGAGAGGGGCCTGTCAGTGGCAGCCACTTTAAGCTGCTTCTGGACCCAGGACATGCTGGTTTCTGGCAATATTAGGAAACCAGTTAATTTATTTCTCTCTTTTGGAACCTTTACATTTTTGCAGCAATGGACACACATGTGATTGAAAAAGAGCAGAATTTCTTGTGCTGCTAGATAGAACTGAGAGGCAGTAATTCTCCATGGTGCTATCAAAGAAAGGAATGTTAATATCTGGGTGGCATCGTCTGGCAGCATAAAGTGGTGATACTCAGGGATCCCAGCTCTGCCCCCAACCTCCTGATACCCTCAGCTTCCTCATCCAAGCAGTGGGGATGCTAGGATACTTGCTTGGCAGGGTTGTGGTGGGATTAAATCAGATAATGTACAGAAAGCACTGTGTGTGGCACATGGTCAGCTCAGTGAAAGAGGGCTTTGAAATTCACCTTTGCATGTCTGAGCTGGTGTGGTCATCTGGCGCCTTGTGACCTTGGGTTCCCAGGCTGGAAATGTCCTTTGGGTCAATCTCTTGGCCCCCTGTCTGGCCCCATGGAGAAGTCTCTGATGGTGGGGAGGGCCTCGGGCCTCGCTGCCTCCATCACAAACACGCTCTGGCAACACTGGAAATACCAGCAGCTGACTCAGCAGAGAGGTCAGCTACCATCCAGGCAGAATGTTGGAATCAGTTCTGCTTTCTTGGGGTAAATAACTCAACTCCTCTGATCCCATCCCTGGCCTTCTGCTGAGGGTAGCTGTTGTGCAAGGAGGTGGATGGGTGGGGAGACTGATGCAAAAAACAATGGCTGGCACACTTGGCTTTTTCTCCTGGGAATCAGGAATCAGAGAAATAGGAGGGCCAATGGGGAGAGGGTGTTGTGTAGCTGGGCCAGGGCAGGCCCAGCAGCCAGGCAGACTTGGGTTCTAGTACTGGTTTTGGCACCTACCACTTTTGTGAGCTTGCGTAAGTCACATGACCACATAACCTCTTTGAGCCTCAGTTTCCCCTTGTCTCCGGGTTGTTGAGAGATTGTCTGCCATATTCTTGTGCTGTAGTCGGTGCTCAGTAAATGATCTGGAATGGTGAATAAGGGCAGGGGACATTCAAAACATGCCCCTCCCTTATTATCTGGATTTGTTTGAACGGTTTCCGAATCTATGAATTCTTGAGTGTTAGATGAAGTAAGAGCTCAGGTAGTAAGTGTATTAGTTTCCTGTTGCTGCTATAATGATTACCACAAATTCAGTGGCTTAAAGCACCACAAGTTTGTTGTTTTACAGTTCTGGAGATCAGAAGGCCCAAATGGGTTCCACTGGGCTAAAATTAAGGTGTCAGCAGGACTGCATTCCTTCTGGAGGCTCTAGAGGAGAACCTGTTTCCTTGCCTACTCCAGCTTCTAGAGGTTGCCCACATGCCTTGGCTCATGGTCCCTTCCTCTGTCTTCAAAGCCAGCTCAAGGGTTGAGTCTTTCTCACATCGAATCGCTCTGACCCTTCTGCCTCCCCCTTTCACTTAAAAGGACTCTTGTGATTACATGAAGCCACCCAGATAATCCAGGATAATCTCCCCCTCTTAAGATCCTTGACCTAAGCATGTCTTCTGAGTGTTTTTTGCTATGCTAGGTAATGTATTCATTCACAGGTTCTAGGGATGAGGATGTGTACATCTTTGGGGAAATGCCATTCTGCAGAGCACAGTGAAGGATATCTCAGACATTGATCTGCATCTGTCTGTTACCTGAATTTGAATATTGAGAGTTCATATGGCCATCCTATTTACAGCTGGCTCAGCGGAGGAGCACTGACCAATCAGAATGGAGGCAGGTGTAAACAACCAGCGGGACTGTACCAGGGCATACTGAGTGACTGTCAGGCCTGACTGAGGCTTTGGCATCATCCAGACTGAGTGCTCCTGTCTGCGACATGGGATGGCAATTTGTATTTCATAGTGTGGTTGTTAGGATGAAAGGAGATAGCCAGAGCCATGTCCCTGGCACCTGGTGAAGGCTCAACATGAACAAATGATCCCCCAAGGCAGTTTAGTTTTCTGGGTTGGGCCTCTCTATGCCAGGAACAGGCAAGTTCTAGATATGAGAGCCCTTCTGTTTCTTTCCCATGCTGGGGACAAGTGCTAGCCCAGCTCATGGGCTGCAAGGAACAGAGCTCCTTTGGGAGTTCATTGTTGAGAATGTGTCTTCCAACTTGGGAGGAGAGGCAGGTACCAGCTGCCAAGCCAGGCTTGTGCTCGACCTGAAAAGTTCTCAGGATCTGAGGAGACTGACGAGATGGGTGATCTCTGTCCCCGCTGCAAGAGCCTGTAGCTCTCTGTTCTGCTGTTCTATTATCAGTGTGGCTCAGTTTCTGCCATTTCTGCCTCTTTGTGCTTCTGGCCCTGCTGACTGCTCTGCCTTCTCTCTGAGTTGCTGTTTAAACACTCCAATAGGGACCACCTTACTGGTTCACCTAGTCTTGCCAAGGTTACCACTGGGTTCCTGTTGGGGTTCAGGTTTCTCTTTGTTGATGGATGAATCCCCTCTCAATCTGGAACCTTCATTTCCAGCAGGCCCCAGAAGAATATTGAATTGACATTGAGTTGAATTAGCCTTCACCTTGACATGATCTAGTCCAGGGGCACATGCTGTGGCAGACATCACACATCAGTCATGCTTCTTTCTCTAGCTGAACCCAAATGTTTCAGTTATTTATCTCTGTGTATCAAACCACCACAAACTTTAATAGAATCAAATGACTTACTTGTTCATGATTCTGCAATTGGTCAGAGTTCTGCAGGGATGACTCATCTCTGCTCCATGTGGCATTGGTTGTGTCACTCATGGGCTGCATTCAGCTGGGAGCTCGACTGGGATTGGGATGTTAAGATGATTTCACATCCTCCTGGGACTTGTGCTGTCTCTCTCTATGTGGCCCATCTCTCTAGCAGGACCACCTGGCTTCTCCACCTGGAGGTTGAGGGCTGTGGGAGAGTGAAAGCAGAAGCTGCCAGGCCTCCTGAGACCCTGGCCTGTGACTAGCATAGCATCACTTTTGTCATGTTCTGTTGATCATGGCAAGTCACGAGGCCAGCCCAGATTCAAGGGGAGGGGACGGATGCCTCGCGATGGGAGGAGTGATGTGTGTGTATTGGGATGGGGATGAGGATGTTAGATAGAGTCTGTCTTTAAAGACAATCTACAAACCAGGCTTGATCTTAAATAGCCATTTGTCATCCCTGAGCTAGTCCACACTCCCATTTTTCAGATGGGAAACTGAAGCTCAGAAAGAGAGACAGACTTGTCTAAAGCAGTAAAGGGAGTTAGTGGAAGAGTCAGGATAGAGCTTCCATTGACTCCATGTATAAGCATTTACTGAGCACTTACTATGTGCTAGGAACATGGGATTCAGAGAGGGACAAGCCTTGCCCTTGGGGAGCTCCCAATTGAGTGGGAAGACAGCAAGTAAGCAGAGTGGAGTCTGTCTACCTAGAAGGTTGGCTTTGATGTTGAGGTGCTTGGGACAAATTGCTCACGGGTCACAATCACCTGTGATGGTTTTATTCATCACCCATTCAGTATGTGAGTCCAAAGCCATTTTAACTGAGTGCTTATTGTTAAATACACTCACATCAATGCCTGCTTGATGCATCTAGTATGCAAAGCACTGCAGGAGCAAAGAGGAGGTAGCTTTCACTGGGAAAGCCAGGAAACATTGCTTCAAGAAGGAAGCATGTATTTGAACTGGGTTCAAGGCCAAGGATGAGTCGGCCTTGAGCTGCCTGGAGGAGAAGTTGGCCAGAAATAAAAGAGACTTCAGACAGGAAGAGCAGCAGGAACAGAGATTTGGAGACGTGATGAGTGTGTGGTGTCTGGTTTGGCAGGCGGGAAGCGGGCAATGGCAGGAGGGAGTCTGGACACTCTGCAGAGACTTGGAGGTCCCACCCAATTTCCTGGGTGGTCCAACATGCCTCATTTCACTTCAACAGCATCCTATTGTCTCCAAGGCTTACCCTCTCCAAACTCAGTTCTTAAACTTAAACATTTGAATGACGAAAGAGTCTAGATAATCCGAAGCTAATTGAGTTTGAATTTCCAAGTCAGCAGAGGGCATGTTGGTTTGTGGCTTTATCTCCTGGGTTATCTGGCCCATAAACCAGCTTGGAGAAGAGAATATTACTCTACATTGGTGGCTTTCTTGACTGAATAAAGGGACCACTTTCCCACCACTGCTAGGACTTACTGATAGATGGAGGTACAGAGGCTGGGAGGAAACGGAGTGTGTCCTTTAGGGTTAAAGAGAGTTGATTTAGGATGGCACCTTTGGTCTGCCAGAGATGATTTAGTGATGTCTTTATAGGAGGAAGACTCTGCCGTGGCCTGCTATAGCCAGACTGAGCAGGGCTGGGCATTAAAGAGTCCACCGGCTTCCCCCTTCCACGGGGGAGGCAGGGCTGACTGAGGGCAAGAGCAGGTCTTCAGGGAGTGTGGAAAATTTTCAGTCTCTTTTATGAAAGACTCAGCTCACAGGGGGTCTGTTCAGCTGTCAGAGATTTGGGCATGAAGAAAAAGGGCTTCCCTGGGGTAAGAACGGAATGGCCATCCTGTGGGCAGAAGCAGCAGCTCTGCCGCTCACAGACCTCTTTTGAAACCCATCTCTGCTGTGAAACCTTGGAAAAGTTGCTTAACCACTCTGAGCCTCGGTTTCTCAACTGTAAAGGGGGGGATCATAAAAAGGCTTTCCTCGGCGATGTCGTGGGGCTGAAATGAGATCGACTGTGGCACGGAGCTGGAGCTCAGAAACAAAACGTGGCCTCAGTGTGACGGGGCTGGCCCAGTGGTGAGGGGACAGAGGAGACCAGAACTCCTGAGCTACGAAAGGCTAAGAAATGCCAGTTGCAGGCAATGCCAGGGTCATAGTTTCGTCCCAAGCTTTTCCTCTCCATTTTGGCTAAAAAGCATGGCAGGGAATGGGTGGAGACCTTGAATCTCCAGCCTCGCGTCTCCTGGGGCCTGTCTGGCCTAAATGGGCCTTTCTTTTACTGTTTTTCCCTCCGCTCCCATGGAAAGCCTTGGGCACCGACGAAATCAGAAACAGGACTGTGGGGAGGGGAGAGGGTGGCATGAGCAGCCCGCAAGATGGGCGCTGGGCCCTGCCCCTCCTGTCCCCTTCATCCTGCTCTGCCAGGTGTGGGGTGAGGAGATTCGTCAGGTTGGGGTCTCCTCCCCATCCTGGTGGGCTGGCCCCTGATCCACACTTCCTGTGCACTCCATTTCTCTGCCCTGTCCCAGCTTTGGTGTTTCACATTTTCCAGGGATCTGGGAAGCCAACAGTGCCTCATAGTATCGCCTTCCAAGAGCCTTTGGTGTTGTTTCCACTGCCGGAAGGCACGGGTAGCTTTCCTGTTTCACATTTTCCAGGGATCTGGGAAGCCAACAGTGCCTCATAGTATCGCCTTCCAAGAGCGTTTGGTGTTGTTTCCACTGCCGGAAGGCACGGGTAGCTTTCCCGCCCAATCCTGCTTCCGGCCTCCTGCTGTCCTCTGGGGACACCTCTCAGACCATCACATCACACTGTTTATAAAACGGGCACCCACCCCTGGCTTCACACATGCTCATCAGAAGCCAGGGAGGTGGGGCAAGCGTGGAGCGGGGCAGACAGGCCCATTTCACTGGCAGGAAAACTGAGGCCTAGAGAGAGGACATACTGTTTATAAAACGGGCCCCCACCCCTGGCTTCACACATGCTCATCAGAAGCCAGGGAGGTGGGGCAAGTGTGGAGCGGGGCAGACAGGCCCATTTCACTGGCAGGAAAACTGAGGCCTAGAGAGAGGACGTGCGCTCACTGGCTCTTCATTCTCTAATTCAGCATGTATTTATTAGCCAGCCTCCCTCTCTGCCGCTGAAATACACCCACCTTCTAGGGGCTTTAGCTCTTTGCTTTTTGGTGAAGCTTGTAGTGTACTGATTTAGAGTTTAAGACAGACTGGGATTTGAATCCTGAGTCCTTTGATTACCAGATGGGTGATCTTGGATCAGTTACTCTCTCTCAGCCTTAGTTTCCTCACTTGTAAGTTAGAGGTGATAATAGGATCTGCCATGAGTTGCGTGGTAAAAATTAAATGAGATAATCCATGAAAAGAAAAAAACATAGCACTGGTCTTGGTGCTTAGTAGATCCCTTGTGAAGGGAGGATGCTTAAGACTTTGGAGCTCTTAAAATAAGGCAGGCTGCATGTGAGGTCCTCAGGAAATGCTTTTCTGAAATGAGTTTGAGTTCCATGATCACCCAGCCCTCAGTGGCCATATCCTCCTGTCCAGGATCAGGCTCAGAGACTGAGGCTCAGGTTAGTCGAGGCCACACTGCCCAGGCTATTCCTATTTTCTCTTCTCCAGAGTCCACATGCCCTTCTCCTCTGTACCCTTTTCCTCCTGGAAAACAGGCCTTTCTCCTTTCCCTCTGCTGTAGACGCTCCCTGTACCAACACCAATTAAGGCAGCACACGAGGCTGGGACTTTATGATGGGGCTATCTCTTCATCTTCTGGGGATCGACTTACCAGTCTCTTGTCCTCTTCCCTCAGAAGCCTGTTCTCATCCAGATGTTTAGTTGGAAACCAAAGCAATAAACTCTCTCCCACTGAGGTGTTTGCAACTGATGACCGCTTGCAGGAACAGGGGTCTGTGAGCATGCTGCCCTAAGCCTGCAGAGTGCCCATGACAATGGATGCTCAGGCACCATGGATGCAGGCAATGGGGACCTTCTGGCCAGGGGTTTTCCCGGAGGCCAGCAAGCAGCAGCCTCCTCTACCACAGGGACCTGAGGACAGGAAGTTACTGAGTCAATCCTCAGGAGGAGTCTGTAGTTTTGGCTCTCTCACACCTCTGCTGTGACTCTTTGCTCTTCTCTTTTTTCATAGACCAAGTGGCCAGAATTGGGTTAACTTTTTTATTATGATTAATGCCACAAAGCTGCACATCAGCAGAGCACAGAGAAATAGGGTGGGCCAGAGGCTGTGGAGGTGAATGTCACAATCTTAGTGCACCCAGGTCTATATGGCCCACCTGCCAGCCTTCCTGTGAGAGCCTAGGGCCAGGAGTGTTGCCCAGCTGTGTTCTGTGCCCTGGATGACAAGCCTGGGGTCCCTGTCACTCTTTGCTGACCTGGTTAAACTGTCTTCCAACTTATGGGCATCCCTTCCTTCCCTGGGATGGCGTTGAGAGCAGGTACTGGGATGGGTTTGGTGTGGAAAGAAGTGTGTCTCACCAAGGTGTGTTCAGAGAGGCAGGACGGTATGGTGGTTGGGGCTTCCGGAATCTGACTGCTTGGCTTCAAATTCCTTGACTTCCTAGCTGAGCGGCCTTGGTTTGCTCATCTGCAAAATGGGCATGAGAATGATACTGCCCACAGGGTTGTAGGGGTGGGGCAGCGGGAGATGGATCTATGGGGGTGGGGGTAAATTTGATTTTATTTCTTTTCTTTATCTTTTTGGTATTTGCTACAGCCAGTTATTTGAAGGAAAGAGGATGGAACTGGAAAAGTTAGAACTGGGCTAATAGCAGCAGGAATATAGGCTGCCTGCCATGCATCAGTCAGGGGTTGACCCAGGGATGCGCTCAGCTGGGAGCCTAGCATATAGTGGGGGTGCGGCATCAGCTATTTGTCACTAGCTACAAGTTAGAACTGGGCTAATAGCAGCAGGAATATAGGCTGCCTGCCATGCATCAGTCAGGGGTCGACCTAGGGATGCGCTCAGCTGGGAGCCTAGCATATAGTGGGGGTGCGGCATCAGCTATTTGTCACTAGCTATGCATATCCCTAGCCATGGCATGGATTTAGTAAGAAGCTCTGCTGCTTGCTGGCTGTGGGACTTTGGGAAGGAGCTTCAACCCTTTGAGAGGCTTGTTGCTGAAAACTGGGGTTACAGTCAGTGCCCCGGCAGGTGGCTGCGAAGGATCAGGGGTGAAGTTGAAGGAGCCCTGGCCCTAGGCAGACCCTGGGCACATGTGTCTGGAAACACTGGCCTCTCTGGGCATCCTCTGGCTCCCCCAAGGGTGGTGGTGGCCAGCTTGTTTCTCCCCTGGTGTCATATGGAAATGCTGGGGCACCTCCAGACACTTAAGTCCATAGCGGGGCTCTAAAGCTCATAGGGTTCTGGTGGTCTCTGAGCCCCGGGATGCAGAGCACTGTGGGGCACTGGGTCAGAGGCTGCTGCTGGTCCCTGTCCCCTTGGGGCGCCTCCCGCCCCATGACCTTCTACCCCATCTTGCTCTCCCTCCTTTTTCTCTTCCCTCTTTTCTTCTGGAGCCAGTGCTCTGAGCCAGCTGTGGTCTTCCAGAGGTTGAGTGGAGCATCTTAGGGCAAAACCACGTACTTATATGTCCCCAGTGGAAGGGTCCTTGAAATCCCCAGTTCCAGCTGGGTTTCTGGTGGTTTCTTCCCAGACAGTGGCACAGGGGCCAAGGGGAGAGACTTGGCAATAGCTAAGCCACCTGGAGAAGGAGGCCAGCCACACAGCCAAAGGCCTTAGACAAGAGGCACGTGGGGCCCCTTCCAGAGAGACCAGTGGGTCCGCAGTCCAGGCTTGGCAGGTCCCCAGCCTGGTAGAGACCCAGCCCAGGTCAGAAGTCCAGGGTTCCAACTGGGGACCCCAAGATTTACATCTCTGGAAAAACCAAGTACTTACCTGTCCCTGGTGGAAGGGTCCTCGAGGTGCAAGTGCTGGCTTGGTTCTTGATGGTTTCTCTCCGGGAGAGAGCTGTGATCAGACTCAAGACTGTGGAAGGAAGCATGTCTCAGCTGTCAGGAAATGTGTCCCAGCTGCCCAACCACAGATGTAGGGAGGCAAATGGAACAGGGTTCACCAGAGCTGCATCTTTTAAAGCTGCCTAGGTTCAAACCCTGTCTCTGTCACTTACAAGCTGTGTAAACTTGGGCAAATCACTTAACCTCTCTGTGCCTCTATTTCCTTGACTACATAATGGAGAGGCGAGGGAAAGAGGACCCTATTGTCTGTGAGTGCCCCGAGACCTGACAGTCCATGAATTCTGTATCCTAAGTTTCTCCAAATGAACCACCTAGACAGGAAGCCAGAGCACAAACAAAACACCTCCCCCTGGAGCTGATCCAAAGATTTCTGAGGGCCTCAGTTTTCATCTTTAAATGCATGGGCATGTTATGCCACTGAATACAAAATCCCCAAGGTGTTTTTATTATTATTTTTAACAAAGCATGTGTCCTCAAAATAATTTTATGTGTTTTAAAAATTAAACACACGACCTGAAAATAATTTTAGCAAAGGTTTGGTTTTTCCTAAGAGAAAGAGATCCTGTTCCTTGAAGAATGGGGGGGTTCCCCTCTGCTGTGGGGCTCATTCATTCGTTCTCTCACAAGTGTTTATTGAGCACACACGGTGTGGGTGTGCCGGGGGGCGGGGGGCACGCTTCCTGGACAGCCGAGATGTCCTTCCTCCCACAGTCCCAAGTCTGATCACAACCAGCCCCCAGCTCCCCTAACCCTTCCCTTTCCCTGCCTCTGGTAACCACTATTCTGTTTCTCTCTTTTAAATTTATTTTTCTTAATTGACCCATGACAATTGTATATATTTATGGAATACAATATGACATTTGGGTGCTCAATAACCATAGCAGGTGCTCCGTATGTCCATCACCTCAAACATTTGTCACCTCTTTGTGGTGGGAACATTCAACGTCGTCTGCACTAGCTATTCAAAGGTACACAGTACTTTGCTGTTGACTGCAGTCTCCCTGTGTTGCTGTAGAAGACTAGATCCCATTCTTCCTGTCTCTCTACAATTTTGTATCCACTGACCACCCTCTCGCCATCGCCCCCTCCCCACTCCTCTTACTAGTCTCTAGTAACCACTCTTTTACTCTCTACTTCTATGAGATCAACTTTCTTAGCCTCCACAGTTAAGTGAGAACTTGTGGCCTAGGAGGTGAGTTCTGAGTCCCAGGTCCCCGGAGTGGAACTCAGGAGAAAGCAAGCCTTATGTGTCACATACCTCCTGAGCTTGGAGAGGGAGGCTTAGAGCTTCTTCCCTTAATCATGCCCTCCGTGTGGAATTTTAAGAAGACACCACGGTCTACATGTTCTTGCTAAAGCTCTACCTCTGCTCCACACAGTGCCTGAGTTTCCACCATCAAAGCTTTAAATCCCCACTCAGTTCCTACCATTCTTCTCCAGCCATATTACGTGAATATGCAAAGCTTTTGCACCTCTGCTGTTGTCTCAGCCTGGGATGCCAGCCTGGCCAGCTCCTGCTTGTCCTTCAAGTGTCACTTCTTCCAGGCAACCTTCCCTGACTTGGCAACTGCTGTTGATACTGTGCCCATGTGTTCCCTAGCACCCTGGGCTTACTTTGTCATGATTTACTCATTGTCTGTCTCCTCTACCTGGCTTTGGGTTTCTTGGGAGTGGGAAATATACCTTCGTATGCCCAGCTCCTAGCCTGGTACCTGGCAGATAATATGTGCTCAGTAAGGTTTATTGAAGGTATGAATGAGAAATATGTAATCTGACCTCGGAGATTTATACTTCGGTGTGAAAAACTCTGAGAGGAGTTTTTTTTTTTTTAATGATCATACTCCTTTACAAGCATGCCACATTCACGTCTGGGGCACCACCATATAACGGTAGGATTTATAATCATACTCAACAACAACAATAAAAGAAATGACAGGGCCGGCCTGGTGGTGCACTGCTACAGTGCGCCGCTTGGGAGCACGGTGGCGCTCCCGCCGAGGGTTCGGATCCCACATACAGACTGGTTCCCGCTCACTGGCTGAGCGAGGTGCGGGCGCAACACCGAGGGTTGCGATCCCGTTGCTGGTCCCGGTCCAGTACGGGCGCGACACTGAGGGTTGCAATCCATTGCCGGACACCAAAAAAAGACAAAAAGGAAAAAAAAAAAGAAAGAAATGACAGAAGGTGACTTACTGAGAACTTACCATGGGCCAGGCATTATTGTTCTAGGTGTCTTATATTTCTTCTCTTGTGATATCCTAATACCAACTCTATGAGGTATGTACTATTACTGCTCTGTTTTATAGGTAGGGAAACTGAGGCACAGGATTTAAGCAACAAAGAGGCCTCACAGGTAGTAAGTGGCAGAACTGACATTTTAACTCACGTGGTCTGGCTTCAGAGCCTGCAGCCTTAACCATGATGCTTTCAATGTGGCTTTGGGTTCACGTCTTGGCTCCTCCATTTTCTAGCTGTGTGATCTGGGACAAGTTGCTTAACTCCTCTGAGCTTTAGCTTCCTTGCTTGTGGTCTTCAGGCCTGTTGAGAGCTTGGGGCAAAGTGAGGGACGAGGAAGATGCTGAGGGTTGACAGTGATGGTCCCTGTGCTCAGCCAGGCAGCGGTTTCGAGTCTCTGCTTGTGGCTACAAACCGCAGGGCCTCAGAAACCTGCACCAGCAGAGACATCAGGGGCCAGGGTTTTCGGGAGGAGGGCGAGGAGGGAGACAAAGGCTCCTCTGTCATCAGCCACTTGGGGCCGTCGGAGGCAAGTTGGCGGGATGTGAGTGCTACGGAGGGGGAGAGGAGGACTCCTGCCCGGGAGAGGGGCGGGCACCCTGTCGCCTGCCATGATTTGTTCTTTGCTAGCCATGGGTGAAAAATTCCTTTAGATCCTTTCCTGAGGGACCAGGAAAGCTGGGACCAGTTCATGGAGAGGAGGTTTTCTCTGCATCAGTGATCACTGATTTATTTTAAAACAGAATAACAGCAGAAAACAGCTTCGAGTTGGTGGCTGCTTGGGGCTGCTCAAGCCACCTCTAGAACACTGTTCCCTGTGAGCTCGGGCTCTGGCCTCTGTGGTATCGGGGACAGCACTCGAAACCTGCTGGCTGGCCTGGCACTTCTGTGTTCTCTGTGGAGACTCTCACCCCCAGCCTGAGTGGCTTCTCCTCTGGGAACCCAGAGAGTACAGATCTGCCCTTTGGGGTAGACAAGAGGGCCTCAGGCATAACTCCCCTCCCTCACCCTGTAGATGGTATACGTCTGCAGAATTCCTTCCTGCTCCCTGATTCCCTTGGCAGTCCTGAGACTGATTGTCATCTCCCTTTGGTAAATGTGGAAACCAAGGACCAGTGGTTGGGACAGCTGGTACAGCTGTGCTAAGAATCAAGGTTCACTGACTCCCCATGAGACCTTGTACCGCAGTCACATGCTAGGCTCTATGGGGCCTGACAGTCCAAATGGTTCTGAAGGATATTCTTGATGGATTAAAGTCATGCTGCAGCCTTAAAAACAAAATGGCTATTATATGTAAAGTGAAATTTTAATTGGCATAAATAGAGGTAAGGAGTATAGCCGTCTCTGTGCAAAACCAGCCAGTATCTAAATCCTAGAAAGTTCCTGACACAGGTGCCTGAACATGGCCACCTTCTTAAATAGTAGCCATAGCCTCTCTGACCCTCAATCTCTTCATCTGTCAAATGGGGATCACAGTGGTGCCTCCCTTGCAGGACCCTTATGGGAATTTAATGACACAGGACCAGTGCATAGCACAGTGCTGCCCACGTAGGTGGGCTAGGTCAGTACACGGGAGCTTCTATTCCACTGGCCCCTCTTCCTCCCTGTCTGTAAGTATGTTGGCAGAGAGGTGTAAATGGGAATTGTCCTGGGCAAACCAAGATGTAGGGTCACTCTACACATGGGTCATGGGTTTCCCTATCAGGATCGTCTGTTTAATAAAACATGTTAACAGACGGGTGCATGTTATGACGCTCCAGTTCTGTCTCCAGCTGGTGTAGAGGACAGCTGTATTCTAGCATTTGCCATAGAGAATAGTGTCCTGCTCGCCACTGCTACTACTATCAAGACCTCAGTCTTGAGAAACAATAGGGAGAACGACTCAGAGGCCACACTGTTGAGGCCCCCTCTCAGATGTTCCAGAAATTTTGTTAGGTTAAACCAGCAATGCATAATCTGGATGTCTAGACTGAAACTAATATTCACCCCTCCCCTGGCATGTCTAGGAAAAGTGGTTTTTTTACTGAATTGCAGTTTGAGGCGTTGTATTCGGTCAGCAAGGGAAGCATCTGGAAACTCAAGGCTTTGTCCCAGGGTCAGAGCCTGCAGCGTCTTCTCTCCACGGACCTCTGGAGAAAGTCCTCCCGCTCCCAGCACCAGGAAGCCTTGTAACTCCCCTGAGTGGGGTTATTTTGAGCTAGGGGCACGTGACTCGTGTAACTGGCTCCCTTTCAGACTGGGAGTCTGGGAGTCTGGTGCATGGTCACTGCTGTAAGCGTTCAGGACATTCAGGACATTTCTTAACGTCTGCATTTTCCCCTCAGTCCTGGCTTCATTTTCTGTCCCCACCCACGTCTCTTTTCCCCCTTTCACTCTTACTTTTACTTTATATTTCCCTGTACAAGTGAGCTTCTTTTGGACTTTCCCCCCCTTCCTGGACCAAGCAAATAAACAAATCGACAAACCTACAAGCAAAAACCTGCGGTGGCGCCCTGCGCCCTGCCTGGGGGTGTGTGTGTGTGTGTGGGGAGGGCATCCAGCAAGGGGCTAAGAATGCTGCAGAGGAAGTGCTGGCCAAGGTTAAAGGGGGGGGAGTGGCTGCTGCCAAGGGANAAGCAAAAACCTGCGGTGGCGCCCTGCGCCCTGCCTGGGGGTGTGTGTGTGTGGGGGGGGGAGGGCATCCAGCAAGGGGCTAAGAACGCTGCAGAGGAAGTGCTGGCCAAGGTTAAAGGGGGGAAGTGGCTGCTGCCAAGGGAGGGAGGTGGCCGGCTTGTCCTGTGTGACTCCAGGCGGCTGAACCAGGCCTGCAATGAACATGAGGTTGCTCAAGGTCAGTTTAGTAAAAAAATGAAGAGCACTCTAATGAGTCTTTCTAGAAGTTCTGCTGGTGGAGGATTCAAATTCGCTGTTACCTGACTCCAGAAGCAGCTCTTTTTAACCTAACAGCCAAGGGGCACCTTTGTTTGAGCCACTCTTTATATAGCTAGAGTGACCAACCTATCCTGATTTGCCAGGGACATTTCCCTTTTGAACATGTTAGATCCCGTATCCCAGGACATCCCTCAGTCCCCAGCAAACTGGGATGACTGGCCACCCTGGACACCCTGCATGTATGATTTCATGACATCCTTACATTGACCCAATTTGCAGACCTGGAGACGGTGATGTTGGGACCCAAGCTCATGCAGCAAGTGAGGGGCCGGGCTGGATGTGGCCTCTGGTTTGCTGCAGCTGAGTGAGGCTTGAGCTCTCAGTGGCACTGAGCCACTTTCCTTTTTCTGTAACATGTGGGTGCCAGACCCCTTGATCCTAACGCCTCTCCAGCAACAACTTTTTGGATTCTGTTTGGAATTTGCTCTGGTCTTCAACCGGCTCTTTGTTTTCCGTAGAGGGTGGGGTAGAGTAGGGTGGGGGCAATTTTCCCAGCATGACCCCTCCTGGGGTAAGGCTTGGGCTTTGCCTTGGGAAAGGTGACAGCATGGTGGCAGGGTCAAGGGGGAGGGCAGCCTGTCCCTCCTCCCCAGCGCCTGGGAACAGGGTGGGATCTCATACTCTGTCGCCCTGGTTGCTGGCAGCAGCACCAGCCCATTCGCCAGCTGTCTGGGCTGGAACCAAGGAATTCCAAAGGGCCAGACCCTGCCTGACTGCCCCAAGGTCCCTAAGCTTGGGTTGGGGCTGGCAGGCTGGGCACGGGGTACTTGGGGCAGCTTAGGGCCCTGGGATCTCTTAGGGGTCCACTTGGCCAAACAGGCCTCCACAGCCCCCCTGCTTTCCCAGGAGCCTGGCCCATGGAGACTGCACCATCCAGAGGCGGGTGAGTGGGGGTCACTGAGGGCTCTGTGAGGTGTAGCTGTGAGTGTGGGAGGTGCTGCTCACCTGTCAGCTCTGTGCACAGGTGGGGACAACAGGTGTAAGATCACAGGACTCTGCACCCCACAGGCAAGCCAAAGAACATAAAGGGCAGTCACAGACATTGAAAATGTGGATCCTGGAGTCAGAACAGCCCAGATTCAAATCCCACCTCTGTCTCTTCCAAGCTGTGGGAACTTGGGCCAGTGTCCTTGCTTCTCTGTGCCTCAGTTTCCACACCTGAAAAATGAGAATGAAAATATCAGCCTTGAAGGTTTGTTCTGAGTAGAGGCATGGTGTCAGCACCTGATAAGTGGGTGGTTAATGCCATCGCCCCCAGCTTCTTGGTTTCTGTTCCTCTCATCCCAGGGTTACACCCCAGGACCAAGTGACAGGCAGCAGGCGTGGGTTTCTGAGTCCTCGTGGAGAAGACGTGCTGGTAAGAAGTAAGGGCAGTCTGAGGGACAGAAGTGCTGCTCAGATGCTTTTCACAGCTTTGTAATGAAAGCGGCCTGTCTGTCTATCCAGGATGCTTGGATATCCTGTGATAAGGAAACAGGGTCATTTTAAGCAGTGTGTAGACTGCAGCTGGGGTTGCTTAGAACTTTGGACTTCCACAAATCTGAGTTTGAGTTCTGGCTCCTCCAGGCACTGGCTGGTGACCCTGATGTGGTTACTTTCAGAGCCTCAGTTTCAACATCTGGCACATGGATGTAATTATCATCTCCCTGGGGGGCCTTGTCAAGACACCAGGAGAGGAGGAGGGCCAAGCACCCACCCAGATGCCTGGCACAGCTCAGCTGTCTTCTTGTCACTTTGCTGCCTGCTCTGCCTGGATTTAAGTCAAGTCCACGGTATGGCTGGGAGGAGCGAGGGGACTCTCGTGCACCCTAGGCAGGGGGACCTGCAAGAGCAAAGGCCCAGGGGCCTTGAACACCATGGTTGGGGCACTGGGCTCCTTGAGCACAAGGAATGAGTTGGTTTGGATGGACTTGGGCTCTAAGGCTCCCCCAACAGCCTCTCCCTGCCCCTGGCTGGGGCCTGCCCATGAGCCCTGAAGCCTTGTCCTGGGTCATTGACCTTGCTCTGGCTGGCCAAGGGGAAGGGAGACTAGTGCTCACACTCAGGGGCACTTCCTTCCTCCGCTGCTGCTTATCTCCACCCAGGCTCCCTCTTTGTGCTCTTTTCCCCTTAACATCCTCTCCCTGGTGCTTTGAAATGTTAATATCATACACACACATGCACACACGCTCCTCTTAACCACTAACTGGATCTGACACGGTAGGAACAGCTTTGACACCTGAGTCTTGGTCTTGCCATCATTTCGGTGTTTGACTTTGGCCAACAATTCCCTCCCTCTTTCTGCACGGCCCCCGCTTCTCCATCACCACCACCATCATCATCACATTTAGTGCAGTCGATTGGGGAACTCTGATGGTGGAATTCCAGGCACAGCAGCAGGGTGCACCAGGCATCAATTGTGGGTAGGGGCTGTCTTTCTAAATCCAAAAATCAGACCCCAGAGGTTGCTCCATCATCTACATCCATGTTCATCTCCTGGAGGTCTTTGGACTCACCTGTCTCAGCACTTGTCCTGCATTGTGCTTACCTTGTAAGGTGCAGGTTCTGGCTGCCCCTTGGCTCTGCCTCCCTCCCGTCCTCTTCCCCCCCCAACCCACCTTCAAACACACATGCTGAAGGGCCCTGGGTCAGTGAGGCCCAGGGATGGGGAATCAGCATTTCCATGGGGACCAGACTTCATCTGCCACATCAGGGACTCCAGCAGGAGAATGGTCTCAGGCCCTGGGACCGGCCAGTATGGGCCCCTCCCTGTGACCTGTCTTCTCCTGTGAAGGCTCATCTGAATATCTCTGGTCCTCACTCCTCTGCTCCTTCAAGACATTTCTTGGAGCATTGGCGGTTGCCATGGAAATGGCTCTGAAAGCAAACCTGTCCATGTTAGGTTAAGGAAAAATCCTTAAGAAAAATAGGGAGATTGCCAGACTCCCTGGTTTTCTGATGGGACCCCTGATTCCAGGTGCCTCCAAAGACTGTCCCTTCTGGGTAAACCCGCAACTGGCAGAAAGACTCTCAATTCAATAGGCCTCTTGCTGTTCTGCCTCCAGTCTCCCCTCTTCCAGTGTAGCCCTAACATCAGCTGCCCAGGTTAGGAGCTGGAATCTTTTTAGAAAGATGGACACCCTCTGCTTAAAAACCATCCATAGTTCCTTACTGCCCATGGGATAAAGTTGGTGGCTTGCAGGGGGTCTCACAATCTGAACCTCTCTTCTTTCCTCGGCCAGTCTCCTGCCAGCCCCCCTTCCCCAACACACACACACACACACACACACACACACACTCATGCACACACACACAATCTTTAACCACACTTTATCAAGACTGTGCTTTTGCACACACTGTTCCTTCTGCAGGAATGCCTTTTCTCTCCACTGCTCCAACTGGCAAAAGCTTCACATCCTCCAAGGCTCAGGTCAAATGCCACCTCCCCCCAGAAGCTTTCCCTTATTTCCCCAGCCACCTTGCCTTTGCTTTGTGCAGAGTCAGGTCCCTAAAGTCAGTGACCAACAGGAGACACAAATGACTGACGTACAGACATTTTTCACTTCCACAAAGAAATAATGCTTTCCAGTGGAAGCCAAAAGCAAGGATGACTTGGTTAATCTTTCTCTCACCAGATAGCTCTTATTTCTGCAACAGCAGATGCCTGGGGCAAACTCTATGGCAAACTGTAGCTGACATTGCCCCAGAGCCAAGGGGACAATAGGGAGGGGTGGGGACTGGGGAGAACCCCATCTTGTCTGTAATGCAAACCCAGGATGGCTAGTTTGCTGGAAGTCTGGACTTTAGGTGACATCTCACAGCACTGACCATGCCATGATTTGTTCCTGCACCTGCCTCCCTTTTGTGAAGGCAGGGCCTGGGCCTTCTCATTTCCATAGCATCTGGCAAGGAGTGTAGCACTTAGAAGGTACCCACTAGTGGCTTTTTCAGTGGTTGAATGAATGCATGGATCTGTGTCATTTCTTGAACTTGCCAAACCTGCTCCTGCCTCAGGACCTATGCATGTGCTGTTCCCACTGTGTAGAATGCTCTTCCATCAGATAACTGCATGCCTTTCTCTCCCTTTGTTCAGGTCTCTGCTCAGATATCACCTTTTCAGAGAGGCTTCTCTGAGCACTCTACCTAAAATAGCATCCCTTGACTCTTTTTGCCCATTCCTCTTTGTATTTTACTTATAACACATATCACCACCTGCTGTTATAGTCATTTTATTTTTCCAGCATTTACATAGTGCTTCCAATGAACCAGGCATGCTTCTAAAACGGTACCAATGTAAACTCATTTAATCCTTGTGACAACCTGTAAGGGAGGAGCTACTCCTATTTTTCAGTTGAGGAAACTGAGGCACAGAGAGGTATGGTGACTTGTCCAAGGTGACACAGCTGGTGGGTCAAAGGCAGAGCTGGGATTCGAACACAGGCAATCTGGTTCCAGAGGTATTTGTTTTCTTTATTACATATTTGTTTATTTATCTATTTAGTATCTGTCACTTCTCAACCCCTCAAGGGCAGTGATGTGTCTGTTTTGTTCCCTGCTGTGTCCCCAGAACCCAGATCTGGGCCCGGTGCATAATAGATGTTTAATATATATTTCTTGGAAGGTTAGAGAAAGGGAGACAGGAAGATTAGAGAACTGGAAGGAAGAATCTTTGGCCTTTGGAGCTTAGCCCAGTCTCAAGTCTTGTCGGAAGCTTCTCAGCCTCTTGGGGGGTTTGCGTCAGCCTGTCCGGGAGGGGCCCTGCCCTGCTCTCCCTCCCCCTCCAATAGAGCCTCTGTTTTCTGACCTCTCCCAGGCAAAGGTGCCAAAACACACTCCCTGCTCCCTGGGCCCATGCCGAGCACACTTCCTCCTGTGAAAGGAGCCATGGAGGGGAATGGTCGGGCAGGAGGCAGGAAGTCTCCAGAACAAGGTCGCCTGGAGTGAACGGGGCTTTTGGGGGCCAGCGAGGGGTCTGAGCATGGCTGCCTTGACCAGATGTGCTCAGAGGTGAGCAGATGGGACATGAGGAGAGGGTTGGGAAGGGGCCTGTGCCCTGTCAAGTTCTCCTTATACCCTAAAACAGTGGGCCTCACTGAGGAGCAGTGGAAATGTTTCCTAGCGTGTGAGATAAATCCATTTCAGTTCCCCCCATGAGATAAATCTCCCCTTTCCCACAGTGTAAAATACCCTAAAACAGTGGGCCTCACTGAGGAGCAGTGGAAATGTTTCCTAGCCTGTGAGATAAATCCATTTCAGTTCCCCCCATGAGATAAATCTCCCCTTTCCCACAGTGTAAATACACTAACTGTGATTGTGACCAGCACTTCACCAGCCTTATGTCATTGAGTCCTCACACTCCTTGAGACAGATGCTAAGATGAGGATCCTGAGGCTCAGCGAGCTGAAGTAACCTGTACAAGGTCATACAGCCAGGAAGTGCTGGAGGTGGAACTTAAATCCGGTTCTAAGAAATGCCTAACATGATTCCAGAAAAGGCCAGGAGAGAGGCCGGAAGCCCAGCCTGGAGCTCCTGATTCTACCCCCTTGCTCACTTGCTGAGTGACTTTGGAAAAGTTCACTAAGTCAGGATCTCAGTTTTCTCATCTGTGAAGTGCAAATAAAGGGAAATTGGCACCGTTTGAGACCCTACAAAGGGTGGGCCGCTCTGCTACAGGTGTACCACCCAGGTCACTTTCCTTCGTTGGCACAGCATGTTGGGTGATCTCCATGTCCCAGAAATGGAAACAGAAGTTTGGGGATGTGGAGAATGGGCCCAAGGTCACACAGCCAGGGCCACCTCCTCATTAAGCCCTGTGCTGCAAGAGGCTCGTTTCCAACTAATAGACTTTAATAAAGTGTGAAAAATGCTTCACAGAGGCTCTTGCAGAGGATGTGGGGATGCTGGGGAGGGAGTGGGGGCCAAGTTGAGGGTGGGGACGACAGAAGCCACAGCTTCCTCATCCGGCCAGGGCAGCGCTGGTCTGGGAAGAGGTTGAGAAGAAGCACTGGCCTGTGGCCTGGCTGCCGTCCCTCCTCTGCTCCAGACACTATCCTGTGCTAATCATTACATACTGTATGAATGTACCCAAATAGCACGTTGTATGCCATAAATATATACAATATTCATGGGCCAATTAAGAAAAAATAAATTAAAAAGAAAATACAAATTTTAGAGACAGAAGTAGACTAGAAGTTTCCAGAAACTGGGGGGAAGGAATAATGGGAAGTTATTGCTAATGGGGACAGAGTTTATGTTTAGGATGACAAAAAAGTTTTGGAACTAGATAGAGGTGGTGGGCACACAGCATTGCGAATGTAATGAATCCCACACAATTGTATGTTTACAAATGCTTAAAATGGCAAACCTTATGTTATGTGTATTTTACCATAATAATAATAATAAAAAGACACTATCCAGGCTCATTTCTGAGATCTGCTGGTTTCTGGAAAAACAGCCCTTTATTTTGGTTCGAAATCGGCAAACTGGGCTCAGCCTCACCTTTCCACCATCGTGGGATAGGATTGCTGCTGGTTCTCGCAGGACATTGCAATCCAATATTTCTATACAATCGTTTGCTGAGCACCTACTGTGCGCCAAGCACCGTCTCCACATTGCTGTTTCATGACATGCTCATGATAACCCTAGGGGAGAGGTGATAATCTTAGCTGCATTTTACAGACGAGGCTCAGAGAAGGGATGTGATTTGTCCACAGTCACAGAACTAGGAAGGGCCTTTGAACCTGGTCTGGCTGACTCCCAAGTATGGGCTCTGAGCCACTGTGCAGCTTGGAATGGGGAATGTGTCTGAGACAACATGGTTGCATTCAGCAAGGACCTCAGTCTTGCTCTAGGACTAGCAGGGGAAAGGATTGTAAATTAACCTTGAACCTCTCACCCAGAGATCCTAGAGCTGCACAGGGTCCCAAAAGATCCCTTCATCCAGACCCCACACCCCGATTTCCTGAAAGGAAGGTTTTATTATTGCTATTTCATATGTGACTCAACCACAGCTCAGAGAGGCAAAGCAACTTGTCCTGGACCACACAGCATGGAGCTGAGTTGTGCTGTCTTTATCGGCCCCCAGCACAAGGCTGGAAACTGACACTTGGCCCATTCAACTATGGTCTTTTTCTAGAGCTGGAAGAGAGCTTTTGAGACTATGAACTCCACCCCCTTCATTTTACAGATGGGGAAATTGAGGCCCCAAAGGGTCAGGGATATATCTAAGGGCATTTGCTAAGTAGGGCCTGTGAGGTATAAAAGAAAGAGCACTAGATTCTCAGTCTGGGTTCAAATGCCACTTCTGTTCCTCACTGGCCAAATGACCTTGGGTAAGAGTCTCAACCTGCCGGGGCCTCATCTTGCTCAATTTTAAAACAGCCATAATAGTAGCCACTATCCCATGGGGTTTGAGTGAGATGACACAAATAAAGCGCTTGTCAATGTCCTGGTACACATAGTAGGTGTTCAAGGAAATGTAGTTGTTATGATTCTTATAATATTATTTAACCCCAACACTCTAGGGTCTGGAGCTCGTCGCCAGGATGGCCTGTGGGTCTCATATACCCGGCCAGGGGCTCTGGGGTGAGTTGAAGGGACCTGGTGAGATGTTCTCCTCATCTGACAGCACCGGAGCTCGTCGCCAGGATGGCCTGTGGGTCTCATATACCTGGCCAGGGGCTCTGGGGTGAGTTGAAGGGACCTGGTGAGATGTTCTCCTCATCTGACAGCACAACAGAGAAGGAGGGATCGAAACACAGGAGTTGAAAACGTGGGCTGTAGACGCAGAGGAGCCCGGGCTCTCCGCTTGCCACTTTTCCCTCCCCCAGGCAGGTTGGGGCCCTGCTGCAGGGAAGTTCCTTTGGCTGACAGCTCCCGGGTATCTGAAGGTACCAGGGAAGGATGTGATGCTTCTGGGGCAGCATGGGATGCAGGCTGGCCCTCGGGGAAGAAGGTGGCCGTGCTGGCCTGGATTTAGGACAAGGGCTGGGACAACAACTTCTCAGGGGGCACACAGGCACCCCGCAGAGTTGAGGCTCCATGCTCTGAGCAGCATGCCAAGTGTGCACCACAGGCTGGCTCCTGGCTTTGGGAGCCGATGGCCACCCCTGGCAGCCTTCTCAGACCACATCCTGACCAGCCCACGTAAATGCCCCCAGTGTCTGCACCTTCCAGATACACTGTGTACACAGCTCGGGATTATTTGCATGAGTGGACTCAAGGCTGACTTCAGGGGATTAACTGAATATGGATCTGGGCCTCCCAGTCCAGTGGGATATAAGCAGAGGAGAACATTTGTTTACAGGCCACCTCCAGGGGCTGGGGAAGTGTTTATGGGGTGAGGCACGGGTATCTGCCTGATGGCTTCGTATGCAGGCTGGGTGGCTGGGAGGATACTTGCCGTTTGTGTGCCAGGCCCATTGTTGGGGGCCAGAGTGGCTTTCTGGTCTGGAAGGAGAGATGTCTCTCCAGATGCTCGTGCTGGGGGCCTTTTGTGGCTACAAGTGGTCTGCCGGGGAGATGGTTGCTAGGATATCTGGGTCTCCAATAACAGAATGGATCAAGGAAGGGTCCACACTGTAACCTGGGTCCCCGGAACTTGCTGCTGAGTCAGTTTGGTCTGGGGCTGGGGTCGATCCTCAGCTCAGTGCTGAGGTAGGTAGGGTCTTAGTAAAGAGGTGGTCTTGACTCTAAGAACAACAAGGAGATGCTAAGGGATGTGGTTTGCATTTTGAAAAAATTTGGCTACTAGGTGGAGAATGTGATGGCAGTTAAGGCAAGAGACTGGTTAGGAGCCCATCATAGCCATACTCGTGGGCAGAAATGATAGATTTGTGGGTGTTTAGGAGACAAAATGGGTAGGACTGGGTAGGACTTGTTGAGAGATGTGTGTGTGGCAGGGAGGGGAGGCAGCAAGAGTCTGGTTTCTGAGTCAGGGTGTCGGCAGGAAACGGACGACCCATGCAGACAGGGTGATGGGTGAGAGTTTAGACAGGGGAGGACTTAACAGATGGGTGGACAGTGTAGGGGGTGCTGTGGGGCTCTGGGTCCAGCAGACAAAGAGACCTTACTGGCCCTAGGCTGAGGGCGACAGGAGGAGCGGTTACCAGGACCCAGAGTGTGTAGCTGTGCCGACCTGTGGAGACCCTGCAGGGAGCGAGCTGGAGAACAAATACCCGACCTGCCTCTCCTCCAGCCCTGCAGTCCCCTCCAGAAACTCTCCTTGATCAAACTGGAGGTCAGAGGGCAAGGAACCTACTGAGGTTTTCGTCCAGGTCAGCCTGTAGGGCACAGAGTAGGGAGGGAGAGCATCTAGAGACAGATCCCTTGGAGGAAATGCTTTTAAGGCTCAAGGAGTAGCATTCTAATGGGGGAGGCCAAGTAGTGGGGTGGAAATTTGGGGGATCTCCCTGCATCTGTGTATGTCCATTAGCACCTGGAGGTTTCCTGGGGCCTTCTGGTTTCTGAGTAGGTGGGCTGTTCAAGTCCTGGGGCAGAAGCTCCTCGATTTTGCCCATCCCTATGGAGTCCTAAGCTCAAACATGGCCCCTTCCAAACCCGAAAGAAAGTGGGACAGCCTGTGAGGCAGCCAGTGCCTCGCAGCTCTACTGCAGTGACTCAGCGTGAGCTCCTGCGAGTGGGCGTGGGACCAGGGAGGAAATTCTCTCCCGGCACAGAGCTAATTCTGTCCTGGGGCTGGCAGCCAGGCCTGCGGCTGCAACATCTGCAGACGCTGTGTAGTTTCCAGGTTCTCAAGACTCTCAGAGCCTGGGGATCCAGGGATGGTAACTCCTGAGGTGTCCTTGGAGCCATCTGTTGGAGCTGAGAGGCACCTTCTCTCTGCCCTGGAGGGTGGGAGATCTGGTGAATGGAACCGACCTGAGAACTGTGGCAGCAGGCAAAGACATCAGGACCTACAGTTGCTGCTTTGGAGAGACATTTTTGAGGGCAAGAGTGGTGCCTGACAGGTCCCATTCCATTTCAGCAGCTGACTGACACTATCATCTTGGGCTTTGGGGTCAGAGAGTTCTTGGTTCAAATCCTGAGCTGATAATTAAAGGCTGTGTGAGCCTGGGCTAGTTACTTTATCTCTCTGAGCCTCCATTTGCAAATCTACGTGCCGAGGATATGGACCATGCTGAGGCCTAAGGTGCGTGAGTTCTAGGCTCTGGAGATATACAAGACAGACCAAGTCCCTCTTCTCAGTGGCTTGGGGAAGGTCACACATTCTCTCTGGCCTCAGTTTCCCCAGCTACAAAACTGGATGCCCTCTGAGGAGCCTCCCAGCTCCTAAAAGTCTTTCGGAGGCTGAGCAACCTAGAGGAGAGGTGTCTGGGCTGTCCAGCTGGATTGTCAGGGTGGAACATGGGGGACATGGGAGGTGGGGACAGGAGCCAGGCCAAACATGGCCTTTGTTGGGGCCCAGGCTGCTGCACAGCTGCCTCTGACTGGGTCCACGCCATTACTTCCGTTGGCTCGTCCAAGTCCACTCTCCTCCTGACAGGGAAGACGTCGGGTGGGGCTGGGAAGCCTGCTGGGGACAGGAGCCAGGCCAAACATGGCCTTTGTTGGGGCCCAGGCTGCTGCACAGCTACCTCTGACTGGGTCCACGCCATTACTTCCGTGGGCTCGTCCAAGTCCACTCTCCTCCTGACAGGGAAGACGTCGGGTGGGGCTGGGAAGCCTGCCTGTTTGGCCCTTTGCCTGCCCAGCATGGCTTGGTCAGGGAGTCAGTGATCCAGGCCCTGGGCTGGGCACCACACAAGCATGAACCCCAGGTGGGGATTTGGGGTATTTGTTTGCTTGTTTTAGGTTTTTCTTTCTTTCTTTTTTTTTTTTTTTCTTTTTGTCTTTTTTCGTGTCCGGCAACGGATCGCAACCCTCAGTGT
>NW_007728372.1:283678-284688 GCF_000696425.1 Galeopterus variegatus
AGGCCGGCCGGCCCCTGTTTTAGGTTTTTCTGGACCTCAGGAGAGGAGGGAGGGTTGACATAATTGCCCCCCTCCATCCATCCTCATCTCTGTCTGTGGCCTCCAGAAGCCCCCGCACTGGTCTTATTTCCTTTCTTTCCTGCATTTGTCTCTTTTAGCCCCATTTCCTGCCCCCATTACCCCTCCCACCATTGTAATCAGTTCAATGTGCGTCTTGTTATTTGGCTGGGTTTTTGCAAAACTCGCGTTACTGCTTTGCCTGCATGTGTTTTCAATGTACTTCGGTGCTATTCGGTCTAGAGCGTCTTCGGAATGGTGGTTCAAGACAGCTCTGCATTGCTGTGTGCACAGTTGCTATTCTGTTGCTTCTCACGGCTGCGTAGGTGGGCGCCCACCCATTTCATTTGTCCCCTTACCCACGATGGACACTCGGGGCCCTCCAGCCATCAGCAGATGCCATCTGTGCCCAGTGTGTCCCCTGCATCCTGGACTGTTTTCATGCACACCTCTCCCTGTGCCCGACAGCTGGCACCTGTCTGACCTCAGAGGGTGGGAGTGCCTGGGATGTACAGCCAGGGGCAGGTGCAGGGATATAAGTACTCAGCCTCCTCCTCAGACTGTTCCCAGAGTGCTCGGTGGGTGTGAGCGAAGGCCACCCGCTGTGGGACTTTGATCCTTGCCTGGCCTCCTCCTCTTCCCAATCCTACTTCCCCACTCCCTTACCATAGTATTTTAGGAATACTGCTTTAGTAAATCAGTCTGCGGGAATCCTGACTTGAGGGTTTGCTTCTGGAAGAAGACAGTGCACGTGAACATCCACTATGTGCTTCCTTCTGGGGCTGTGGGTGCTGCCCAGGTATTCACTCAGGAACAGTCACGAAGGTTGGCAGGTGCCCACAGCAGAGCATGCGGTGCCTGTGCCCCCACCCAGGCAACCTGGGGAGCATCCGGCTTTCCAGTTCTTGCCACAGTCTAGGGGTGTAGAGTGTTCTCTTACTGTGGTTTTCATT
>NW_007728372.1:285514-288114 GCF_000696425.1 Galeopterus variegatus
AGGTATCAAGCTCTACACATTTCCAAAGTCTCAGGCTCCTCATCTTTAAAATGGGGAGGACGCCCACCCTTCCTTTGCAGAACTGTTTGGGTCTGTGACAACATTTCTAATGTCTTGGCACCGGCCACATAGTAAGTGCCTAATAAGTTACAAAGCCAGTAACACTGAAATGTGTGCTTATTGCAGGGATGGAAAAACTCCACTTTTAACCTCTTAGGGTCCTGGCTGGGTCTGAGAATTAAGCTGGCATAACATAGATTAACAGGAGAAAAGAATAATATGAGTTTTACATGGCATGGGAGCCCTCATAAAGAAATGAAGACCTGAAGAAACAGCGTCAGGTACTCCGTGCTGAATTGGACAAAGGGTAGTCAACTGCAAATGTGACAAGATGAAAGGGCTTGTGCCCGGGCAGTTAACTGGGTAGAAGAGTAGCTAGGAAGATAAGGGTTAGTTTAATGGAGGTTGTTTGTGCGGAACTCCTTTGGCCTCAACTTCCTCAACCTTGAGAAGGATGTTGCATTTTCTGGTCTAGGAGGGGTGTCTTTAACATGGGAATTTTACCTTCTGCTTTTAAGAAACAGCACAAAAGTCAAAGTGATCTTGCACCTGCTGTTTTCCAAGTGTCTTTAGCTTAAATAATCAATATGGCAGAATAGCATATTTTAACCTGCTAATTATTAAGTACCTACTGTGCGTCAGAAATAAGCTGAGGGCTAGCAAAGAATGAGCTTACGTCACATAGCAGGACTTTTGGGTTCAGAAATAAGCTGAGGGCTAGCAAAGAATGAGCTTACGTCACATAGCAGGACTTTTGGGTATGTGTGGAGGGTGGCCTGGGTGGGGACAGCAAGTAGGACAAGGCCAGCAGCAGAGGGAGAGGCCCAGGGACCGGACAGACTGAGATAAAGGAGGCAAGAGGGGTCAGAGCCCAGGTACTGGTGGAGAACTCTGGGGGACACTGATTATAGTCAGAGCCGCCACCACCACCACTGCCAACGACAACATTGGCTTTATGCTCCACAATGGAGCAAAATGCTTCATAGAGCTTTCTTCACCTCAGAGCGTCTGTGTTCCCACCTGAAAATGTGTAGAATCATGTCCCAACCCTGTAGAACTATTGTGAGGACTGGGTCAGATGTGAATAAAATCCTTGGCTCGTTGTCCTGCTCATCAATTACTAATGGTGAGCTTTCCTTGTGCCAGGCATTTCCCTGAGCTCTTAACACTATTTATTCAGTCCTCACAACAGTCTTGGGACTTTGGTCCTTGGATTAGCCCCATTGCACTGACATTGAAATTGAGGCTTCAGAGAGGTCCAAGTAATGTACTCAAGGTCATACAGGTTGTCTGTCATGGAGACAAGAGTCCAACCCTGGTAGGTGTGAGGCCATATTCTGGGCCTTTAAGTCTTTTGCTGTGTTGTTCTTTATTCTATGACATCAACATTGTCATCATCATGATTATTTCAAATGTCTAGACCAACCCAGTGAGACGGAAAAAGCATGCATTCATTCACCTAATCATACATTCATTCACTCAACCAATTGTTCATTCATTCGTCAAACAATATTCCAGGTAATGTGCTAGAGTTGTATAAGATGCTACCATTAGGGAAAATTGGGTGATAGATATGGGGGACTCTTCTGTACTTTGCAATTTCTTTTCAGTGTGTAATTATTTCAAAATAGAGTTATAAAAAGAGGACCACAGTGACGCTATGTGATTTCCAAGCCCTGACCTTGAGGCTAGGTCACAAAGGTCTGTGTTCCCTAAAACACTTACTCCTGGAGGCTGGGGCTGCCATGTAACCAGCCAGCTACCATGAGGCCACCTTGATGCAAGTAAACTCAAGCTGTTATCGGGCCCAAGTCCGGCTGCCTGCCTCCAAATGAAAACAAATGACTTAAAAGTCAAATGTTGGTGAAAATGGAAGTCAATATTTATTCAGGAATACTGGTGACCTAAGGAGAGATGTTAGGCTAACACATCTCTCTGGTAAACCTGAAGGTGAATGGCCAGGCTAAAGCCATCTCCAAGGCTCAGATTTACTGAGTGTTTTAAAAGAGGGGACTGAGAGAATGGAATGTGGGAAATGAATAGGAGGATGGAGGGAGACGTGAGACTCAGGGGCTCCATGCAAAGGGCCAGGTGCAAGGTCTCGCCAAGGCTCTGTCTGGTTCACGTTCCCATCTTTGTTGTTATCTCATGGTCCTGCTGGAGGGTGCAATCAGCACAGCTTTACTGATGTCTTCCTTGGTTTCTCAGGGTCTGGGTAGTATGTGTCTTGTAGCAAGTCTGCAGCTCCAGGTTGACTACAAAACAACTTTATTTATTTTTAAAAGTTCAATATGAAACTATATAAAGCAATATAAATGCACGTTTTTCTAGCTTCTTCTAACTGATGAAGAAAACAATCATCTAAAACTGTAAATATACAATGTGTTGTTCTTCTGGCAACATAAAGAAATGTAATATATTCCCCAATAAGAGTACAAAGGAGGTGGATAGGAACAAAGCTGTACTGGGTTAAGAAAATAACTCCAGATAATAACCCAAATCTATAAATCAAATGAAGAGAACCATAAATGGCAAATAAG
>NW_007728372.1:289396-290610 GCF_000696425.1 Galeopterus variegatus
TGCTCTGGTCAGTAGTGTCAGAAAACAAAACAAGACAGAACAAAACCCGACATCCTGAGGACATGTTTGGTGCTCACAATCTGCTCCAACCCAGGGATATGGGGTTGCATAAGATCCAGTCCTTGTCTCCAGTTAACTTGTAGTCGTCACATGTGCAAGCAAGCAAAAATCACGTAAACACCATGTGCCCCACAGTGGGGAGCAGGATGCTGTGGGAGCCAGACTGGGGAGTGTGTTCATTTCCTAGAGCTGCCATAACACACTATCACAAACTGGGTGGCTTAAAACAACAGGAACTTATTCTCTTATGGCTCTGAAGGCCAGTAGTCTGAAATCAAGGTGTTGGCAGGGCCGTGCTCCCTCTGAAGTCTCTAGGGGAGGGTCCTTCCTTGCCTCTTCCAGCTTCTGGTGGCTCCAGACGTTCCTTGGCTTGTGGCTGCATCACTCCAGTCTCTGCCTCCGTCCTCACATGGCCTTCTCTGTGTATGTCTGTATCAAATCTCCCTCTGCCTTTTCTTTTATGACACTGTCATTGGGTTAAGGTCTACCCTAATCCAGGATGATCTCATCTTGAGATTCTTACCTTAATTACATCTGTAAAAGACCCTCTTCCCAAATAAGGTGACATGCACAGGCTCTGGTGGACACATCTTTTTTGGGGGGTGGAGGGGACACCATTCAACCNAAGGTGAGTATAACAAAATCTCCAAATATCCACTTATGCTCCTTCATTCTCTCAGTTTCCTCAAAAGACATAAAAATTGTATAATGTAATAATTATAAAAATCCACATGGATGAACCTGGAGAAGCTTATGCTGAGTGAAATAAGCAAAGTACAGAGCGATAAATACCACATGTGCTCACTTATATATGGGAGCCAAGAGAGAAAGAAGGAAGGAAAGAAAAACCACAGTAGTGCATTGAACTTACAGAGGGAGGGAACATTCCTAGGGCAACAACTTTGCATTTCCGTAAATAATGTCATCTTGCCCCATAACCAAGGTTCAAAATATCAAATAAGTATGAGAAAAGAGGGAACTTAGAAATGCACACTAAGAAAAAAAAAACTGTGTCTTTTAAATTTTCCTACAGCAAGGTGGTTTTAGGTCTCAACATGATTTCAGTCCTGCTCACTCCAAAAAAGCCACATGGTGCTCTGGTCAGTAGTGTCAGAAAACAAAACAAGACAGAACAAAACCCGACATCCTGAGGA
>NW_007728372.1:291857-293483 GCF_000696425.1 Galeopterus variegatus
GACATGCACAGGCTCTGGTGGACACATCTTTTTTGGGGGGTGGAGGGGACACCATTCAACCTGGTATAGGGGGTGGGAGGGGACGCCGAGGAAAGACTTACTGGACAGGATGTTTGAATCTGGTTCTCAGGGGTGAGTTTGAGTTTATTTTTTTTATTTTTTTATTTTATTTTTATTTTTATTTTTATTTTTTTTGTCTTTTTGTCTTTTTTCCGTGTCCGGCAACGGATTGCAACCCTCAGTGTTGCCCCCGTACCGGACCAGGGACCGGCAACGGGATCGCAAGCCTCGGTGTTGCTCCCGCGCCTCGCTCAGCCAGTGAGCGGGAACCGGTCTGTATATGGGATCCGAACCCTCGGACGGGAGCGCCGCCGCGCTTCCCAAGCGGCGCACTATCCAGTGCGCCACCGGGCCGGCCCTGAGTTTGAGTTTATAGAAGGAATTTAGAAGGTAGTAGAAATTCCTACACTCTGAAAAAAAAAGTGATTTTGATTCTCGGAGGCTGTCATCTGGCAAATGTGTTGGTCAGGAGAGGTTTCAGTTCACACCGTCTTTGCCTCGCCCATGAAGCGGGGCTCTCAGACCTCCCAGGGCCTTGACCCAGACTCGGCTCTTCTTGGTCCTTCTCCCTCATCCTCACCAAGACTAGGATGAGTTGGGAGGAGGGCCTGGGACAGTTCTGACTCCAAAATCTCCTCTCTATCACCTTGGATCATCCTGGTCCTGAGAGGTAGGCAGAGCGGGTGTTGTTATCATCCCATTTTGCAGATTGCACAACCAAGGCCTGAGAGGGGAAGCGACTTGCTCACGTGACACAGCAGGAGTCCTGCCTCCCACATGCAGGTCCTGTGCTTCCACCTCCTCCCTGACACACCTTCCTGGTTACCTATAGGAACTGTCCCAGGGGAAGGACTGCCAAGACCAGCCTGGGGAGTTCTGGCCCAAGAGGCTTGGAGTAGGCTAGCTCTGGGCCCTGGGACCAGACTGAGGTGTGAGTCCAGGATCTCAGGCAGAACCTGGGAGCTGAGCCAGGAGGACTCATCTGGCCCTGGGCTCTCTGGGGAGCTGGGGGCAGGAAGGGAGCCAGGTTGGCGTCAGGATGGCCTGCCTGCCTGGGTTGTGACAAATGATGTGGCTGGCAATGTGGCCTCTCTTGAGTGATCTGCATGTGTGCCCCAGACCTCGGCCAGATGGTCCCGAAAACTGAGGAGGGTGGATTCCTCGTGGGGCTAGGAAAAGTGGAGCAATGAGGAGGTGTCCCTGTAGGGTGGAGCTGGGGACCCTGGGATGTCAGAAGGGGTATGAACAGACATCAAAAAGTGCTCTCTGCTTTCTAGAAAGCAAGAAGCTTGGTTAGAAGCAAGACTTGGAGTCAGAGTGACCTGGAGTTGAGTCTGTCACTGGCTATGCAAAGCCTCACTTCCTCGTCTTTACAACGGGAGTAATACTACCACTCCCGTGGGCTGTTGGAGACCTATGAGCGAATGCACTTAAAGTGCTTAGTACAGCGTTTGGGCTGTTGTATGCACCTGATCAATTATTATTTATCACAAGGAACTAAAACCAACATAAAGTACAATTAGGTGTAGACATAAGGACCAACGGGAACCAGTGCAGACCAGCAGA
>NW_007728372.1:294902-298012 GCF_000696425.1 Galeopterus variegatus
ACACCGAGGGTTGCGATCCCGTTGCCAGTCAGTAAAAAAGACAAAAAGGAAAAAAAAAAGTTAACTGTGTCTATAGACGTGTGTGTGTGTGTGTGTGTGTGTGTGTGTGTGTGTGTTTGTATATAGTTACACCTACTGTTTTTCATCAGCTTCGCGGCTGTGCAGGAATTAAAGAATACGAAACTGTGTCTATAGACGTGTGTGTGTGTGTGTGTGTGTGTGTGTGTGTGTGTGTGTGTGTGTATATATAGTTACACCTACTGTTTTTCATCAGCTTCGCGGCTGTGCAGGAATTAAAGAATACGAGTACCTAGAACGTTGCAGCTCTTTTCAACTAACAATTGGCAAGGGATTCATTGTCATCTCACACGATCCTCCCAACAACACAAGGGAAATATTCTAAACTCCATTTGGGAGATGAGGAGACTGGAGCTTAGAGAAGCTAAATTCTTACCCACATGCACCCTGACCTGCCCTCGGTCCCAGAGCTGGGAGACAAGTGGCAGGAACGCACTGGTCCTCCGGCCTTCCTAGCCTCCTCCCACCTTTCCAGGCAAAGGCCATTTTAGGAGGGAGTTAAGAGTGGATGCCTGAGAAATAATAATAACAATAACAATATCATAGAGCTTACCCAGTAACAGGCCCTGTTTCAAGTACTGTACATGTGACATTTAGCCCTCACAACCATCTCAAGAGGTAGGAACTATTATCATCGTGCCCATTTTACAGATAAGGAAACGGAGGTGCCGGGAAGGTAACTGACTCGCCCAAGGTCACAAGGGAGTTCATGTGGCATATCCCAGGATTTGGACCTGGGCAACCTGGCTGAGCCCCAGAGTCTGCTGTCCCACCTGGGCTGTGAGCAGAAATGGCTCAGGACAAGGAGGGACATGAGCCAGGCAAACCTGGGACTCGGGCCTCCCTTGCACTTTCAGGGAGAGCTGAGGGGCTGCAAGGAGGGCATGCACCTACAGGGGACACTGACCTACTCAATTCCTGGTGGGATGAGGAGTGAGGGGTGGACAGACAGACATGGCCAGAGATGTCAGTGCCACTCCATGCAGGCCCAGCCAGGCCGCTGCTCAAAGATGAAAAGACGTGACCTCTGACATGACCAAAGCTGCTCCAGTGCAGCTGAGAGCCAGACATGATGTTATGTGTGTACGGCCACATTTCTGCAGACACTGTGCAAAGTGCTCCATCCCAAGTCCCCACTCCTGCCTTCCTCTCAGGCTCAGACACCAGTCCACTGCCAACGAGGTGGGATTCTGGGGAGACGCCTGGCATGTCTCCCTCCTCTCTCTGCCTTCCACCCTCTTATCTCATACTTGTCCTTTAAAACTCAGTTCAGGTGCTATCTGCCCAGGAAGCCGTGGGCTCCCAGGCTAGGTAATGACCCCGCCTTGGCTTTTTGGGGCATTCTGGGCTTGCACGGGGCCCAGTACTATCTCTGTTTTGTACCTGTGAGGAGCTCCTATGGGAAGGGTCCCTAGTGAAGCCATTTCCTCATCCCTGGTGCCTGCACAGCCCTGCACGGGAGTGTGGATGCAGTCATTTCTTCTTCAAGGAAACACTTGGTGGTGATCATCAACCTGGGAAGATCATGAATTCAGGGGCAGCATGGAGTGATGGCTAAGAGCCCAGGTTCTGCAAACCTGGTTCAAATCCCGGCCCTCCCACCCCCTGCCTGTGTGCCTTGGGCACTAGTATCCATCTCCCTGAGTCTCACTGTGGCCCTGATAGGGGTTAAAGTGAGACTGCTAGACCGAGTGCTCAGCACAGTCCCTGGCATTCACAAGAGCTTAGTGCGTGTCCCCGTTATTGTCATGAACACCAGTCAGGTTTCCTCCAATTGTGGGAGGTCAGCACCCATATCCCTGTCTTCTCTCCAAATTCCAGGAAGACCTCAGGAACCCCTCAGTGGGCACCTCTGGAATATCTTCCCAGCATACAAAGTGGGACGACACCCAAGCTTAAATTCTGAGCCCCTTGAACCCAGAGCCCACAATGGTACTTTCTACGTGGCTTTTATTTAATAAAAGCCAAAGATGGCTTTTATGTAATAAAATATAAACTCAAGCCCATAAGGACCGGTAATGAATTTGTGCGGGAAGGTAAGTATTATTCATAATGAAGCATCAATTGGCAGTCTCACCAAGCTGAAATATGTGGTTTGGAGCCCATTCAACAAGATGGGGAGAGCCTGGGCGGTGGAAGGTACATGAACTCTGGGCTGTCAGAGCCCTGGTTTCAAATTCTGCTCATCAGCCTTGCACCTCTGGACAGTAATGTAATCACAAGTATTTATTGAGAGCATATTATGTGTCAGCACCAAGCTAAATGCTCTGCATCCCTGATGCCTTCACTCTGTGAAGTGAGTATTCCCGTTTTATTGATGAGGAGACTGAGGTTCAGAGAGGAGAAATCACGTGCCCAGAGCCACACAGCTGGCAAGTGGCCAAGGCTGGGTTTTAAACCATGTGAATGATCACTATTTCCAAGACATCCCAAGCTTGCAAACTCCTCACAGTCTCAGTTTGTTCTTCTACAGACTGGGAAAATACCCAACACGGTTTTTATGGGGCTTCTGTGAAGTACAGTTAAGCCGTCTGCACAACTGAGTGGATGATCAGTGGATATATTTGTGTCTGTCTCCATACCAGACTGCTGTGACAGGAGGGTCTGAGTCTAGTTTATGGTGGCCAAAGGGCCCAGAGAATGCCCAATGAGAAAGATGTTTCTTTCTCCAACCCTCGGTTTACGTGTTTCTTAAAACAAGAGTGATAACACCTGCCTGGAAGAGTCCCTGGGAAGACTGAATGACATGAGGGAATTAAAGTGCTTGGCACGTAGCAGGTACTCAGGCAGTTCCTCTTTCATCTTTGTGCCCAACACTGTCTGGAACGGGGTTTTCTGGGTCCTGCCCTGGCGGTGGATGTACATGGAGCCATTCACATGCTCTCCTCTGCATCTTCCCATCATCCACCCCTCACTCAGGCCCTCCTGTGTGGCTGTGCTGGGGGAGGGGGCTGGTTGGGAGGAAGGGTCTGGCAGCTGTTCTGGGTAGAGCCAGCTGCTGTAGGTTCAAGGGGCTCCACCCCCCCCCCCCC
>NW_007728372.1:298887-309215 GCF_000696425.1 Galeopterus variegatus
CACATGCTCTCCTCTGCATCTTCCCATCATCCACCCCTCACTCAGGCCCTCCTGTGTGGCTGTGCTGGGGGAGGGGGCTGGTTGGGAGGAAGGGGTTGGCGGTTTTTTTGGGTAGGGGCCGCTGGTGTAGGTTCAAGGGGCTCCCCCCCCCCCCCCAGGTGGGCGAGCTTGGCTGAGCAACACTTAGCCTCCCCAAGCTTCTGCTTTCTTCTCTGTAAGTGGGAATAACGGCAATGGATCCTATCGCTGGCTCTGCGTCCACTCAGCTCTCTGGTTCTTAGACCCAGATCCAACTGTTGCCTCCTCTGCCTGCCTGCAGGTGTCTGCAGCTGTGCAGGGGGACTGATTGGCTGAAGACCTGCACTGGAGAGCTTCGGACGCCGTAACAGTGAACGGTGAGGGACTCTTGGGGTCTGAACTTATGTCTCCAAAGGGGATCAGTGACCAGTGACAGGATGGGAGCACAGGGAGATGCCAGCACAGCTGTCCCCTGAGTTTTGGAAGCATGGTTGGAACCAAGTTCACAGCACCATGCATCTCTCCTTCATTGCACTTAGCACTGCTGCGATTTTCCCATCATTTGAGGGATTTTTGATGAATACTTGTCTTGCCCACTAGACTGCAGGAAAGGGAAGGTCCCAAAGGGACAGAAAACATGGTTTTCAAGAGGACAGGCTCTGGAGCATGGGTTTAAACCACAGTCCTGCCTTTTCCTAGCTGGAGCAAGTGACCTTGGGCAAGTGACTTAAGCTCTCTGTGCCTCAGTTTTCTCATCTGTAAGACAGAGTTTGTAACCTATCTACCTCTTTGGGTTGGATTTAAGAGAGTTTACATATGTCAAGCCCTTACAATAGTGTCTGGCATGTAGGAGGTGCCAGAAGGGTGTTTGTTAAATAAATAAAATAGCAAAGCAGGAAACAATGGCCTTGCTCAGGGCCAAGGAAGATATCGCTGGTTTTGCTGGGTGTTGGTCAACCTCTTAAAGCCAGTTCCAATCACTTAGGTTCCCCTAATGACCCCTGTCTTCCCTTGCAGAGAATGGAGGACGAGGATTACAACATCTCTGCCTATGATGGCGAATACTCTGACGGTTTCGACTCCATCATGGTTTTGGAGGAATTCCCTCCTCTGGAAGCCAGGGTAGCCAGGATCTTCCTGGTGGTGGTCTACAGCATTGTCTGTTTCCTCGGAATCCTGGGCAATGGCCTGGTGATCATCATTGCCACCTTCAAGATGAAGAAGACGGTGAACACTGTATGGTTCCTCAACCTAGCTGTGGCAGACTTCCTGTTCAATGTCTTCCTCCCAATCCACATTGCCTACGCCGCCATGGACTACCACTGGATTTTTGGGACGGCCATGTGCAAGATCAGCAACTTCCTGCTCATCCATAACATGTACACCAGCGTCTTCCTGCTGACCATCATCAGCTTCGACCGCTGCGTGTCTGTGCTGCTCCCTGTCTGGTCCCAGAACCACCGCAGTGTCCGGCTGGCCTACACTGCCTGTGTGGTTATCTGGGTCTTGGCTTTCTTCTTGAGTTCCCCATCCCTCATCTTCCGGGACACGGCCAATCTGCATGGGAAAACATCCTGCTTCAATAACTTCAGTCTGTCCTCGGCCAGCTCTTCCCCGTGGCCTGCTTACCCCCAGATGGATGATGTGGGGTACAGCCGGCACATGCTGGTGACCATCACCCGTTTCCTCTGTGGCTTCCTGGTCCCGGTCTTCATTATCACAGCCTGCTACCTCACCATCGTCTGCAAGCTGCGGCGCAACCGCCTGACCAAGACCAAGAAGCCCTTCAAGATCATCCTGACCATCATCATCACCTTCTTCCTCTGCTGGTGCCCTTACCACTCACTCTACCTCCTGGAGCTCCACCACACTGCCATGCCTGGCTCCGTCTTCAGCCTGGGGTTGCCCCTGGCCACTGCCATTGCCATTGCCAACAGCTGCATGAACCCCATTCTGTACGTCTTCATGGGTCAGGACTTCAAGAAGTTCAAAGTGGCCCTCGTCTCCCGCCTGGTCAATGCCCTGAGTGAGGACACGGGCCACTCCTCCTACCCCAGCCACAGGAGCTTTACCAAGATGTCTTCGATAAATGAGAGGACTTTGATGAATGAGAGAGAGACCAGCATGCTTTGAGCCTTGTTGGGGAAACCCCCAACGGACAGTCCCAGCCCAGGGAGACCCAAGGATGTCTTCTGAAGACCAAGGCGAGAACCTCTTCATTGCACCCACCAATACCCATTGCATTTTGCACAGGGATGAACAGTGTTTCAAGCTGAGAATCCAGGCCCTGGAAACCCTCTCTCCAAGTGGGATGGTGAACAGAGCCTGCTGTGTTGCTCACAGCCTCAGGCCAGCAAGCCATGCTTCTTGGGAGACCAGACCTGACCAACTCAAAGCAAAAACAGAAGAATTCTCAAAAGCACTGCCATGAACTATATCAGAATTAGGCAATGGGATTAAGCTACCTACTGAGCATACACCAGAAATGACACAAACACTCAAAAGGCACACTCCTGGTGTGAGCAGGGGACATCAGAGCAAACATACTGTGATGCAGATTACACCTTGCCCCATATACCCAGATCAACAGCTGGCCAGAAAATCCCACCCCTCAAGTCATTCCTCTGGGCCAAGGCATGTGGAAATGCACAGGTGACCTGGGAGAAGAGGGTGACATATCAGCCCAGGAACTCCCAAGATCATGGATTTGGCTTCAGATCAGCTGGGAGGACAGAGAACAGGTCCCGAGGGGCATGTGAGCTCTTTGCAAGCACAAGACAAGCGGGGGCTGCAAAGAGGACTTGGAGCCCAAGGAAGGGAGTGGAGAAGGGAGAGCAAAGCCCTTCAAAGGACATGGGCATGATGCAGCTCTCCTTAGGACACCAAGGGTGACGGTGCTTTAGGCTATAGTTATTTTGGTGTGTGGGTGGTGCTTGTGTTAGTTACCAGGGGTGGGGTCCTGGTGGGCAGCTTCACCAGCAGCCCCCACCCCATCACAGGGATTCCTTCCTCCTTCCCTAATCTACTCAGCTCTGGCTGGAGGTGCTTAGAATAAAACACATGGGAGGTGGGGAGGGGTATGGAAGGGATGGGGCTTCTCCTTCTTGCCAGTTTCCTCAAAGCCTTGCTGGAGACTGGTCCAAAATGCAGTTTCAGGAAATAACTGCCGTGTCTCCTGGGAAGAAGAGTGTGTCCCACGGCTGGGTCACTGAACTTGAAGCAGGTCTGGAGCCTGACTGCTTGAACTGCGCTACTGCCACGTGGACACCAAACACCTGCATGCAGCCACATTGTGTGGCTTTTCTCATCTAATACTGACACCTTCCTGTGGCAGAGAGTGTCATTGTCTTGTTTACGAATGACAAAACCCAGGCACAGAGGAGGGAAGTAACTCGCCCAATATCACACAGCTTCTCAGTGGCAGAGTTAAGATCTGAATCCTGCTCTGTCTGGCTCCAGAGACTGTATTCTTTTACTGAGAATTTATCTATCAAGAATATTCTAGACTATAATGATAACCTGCATTTATTTAGCACTTTTTTTGTTAAGCACTTTACGTGTGTTATCTCATTTATTCCTCACAGGAACCTGAGTTAGGTACAATTATTACTTTCCTTCTACATATGAGGAATCGGAGGCTCAGAGAGGTTTAGTAACTGCCAGAGCCTGGATTTGAACCTCAGTCTGTCTGGCTCAAATGAGGCTGTTGAGTCAGGAACAAACTAGGGAGGTTAGAGTTTTGACCATAAGTATTAATAATGTACGGCCTTTAAGAAGCTTCAGTTTTCAAAAATGACCCAGTATGACAAAGGAAATACACTGGCCTCCAGCTCCCTTGACACTCATCAACAAACCTTCATACACTGTGGCTCCCACTTCCTGTACCCCCTGAGACCTCTGGCAGGGGGCAGCCTTTTGTGTGCCCAAGGCCTTTGGTCCCTACGTGTCCACATGCTGTTCTCTTCCAAGTCCCCTCATTGTTAAGCCAATTCTTCAACAAGATTCAATGCGCAGATGTAATGTCTCCTCTGAGCTGGGCAAGTTCCCGAGGCCGCGGGCTGTTTGGAATCACACTTCATTAAGAGACAAACTGTTCTTGACGAGTCTTGATGCTTATGATAAGGCAGCTCTGAAGTACCCCAAGTTGGGGCCTCCGATTGCTTTAAGGAGTCTGAACTTGGAAAGTTTGAGAGCAAAAGGGGAGCTTTAAATGCTGCCAAGTGTCCCCTGTCATCCGCCTCCCCGAGTTGACAGATGAAGCAACCGAGGCACAAGATGGCATGGGATTTGTTGCAGGTCACAGAGATAGTTATCTGCGACTTGGGCCGCCTGGATCCCAGGACAGTGCCCTTCCTGGGTTGTGGGCAGGCCAGGCCGGGTTGGGGGAGCCAGGAATTCATGTTGTCATTGAAAAAGCTGACCAACAGGAGCAAAATTCAGACCAGCTGGTTTCCTCCTTAGAGTCAGGCCTCCCTCTTTCTGGAACTGACTTCCCCTAGGCTTCCTGTTCTGACCTTAGTTTCCTGTGGAGTACTTAAAGTGCCGCCACGACATCTCCTTCAGTCTTGTCCCTGCCGCTGCTTATGAGCATCTCCGCAGGTCACAGGTATATAGTCCCTGCAGTTTGCAAAGTGTGCTCTCCTGCGTCACTCCACAGGCAGCCAACAGCCTCAGTGCCCCAGAGCCTTCTCTCTGGGCTCAGGACCCAGCAACCAGGCCTTACGCTGCCTCCTGGGTGGGGTGGGTGGACCGAGGGGTCACGGGGACAAGAGGCGGAGGGACAAGAAGAGAAGAGGGTGTTTGAGGCGGGGGAGAGAGAGGAAGGGGAAACAGGAAATGGAGCACGAAGATGAAGGAAAGGGATCTGGCATTAATTAAGCATCTACCATGTGTCAGGCATAAACATCAAAACTTCAACTTGGCCCTGGGGGAGGAGGACCAGTATACCCATGTGGGCGATGCAGAAACTGAGAATTAAAGAGCAGACTTCACTGTTCAGAGTCACACAACTAGTAAGTGATGGAGCTGGGCTTTGAACCAGGTCTGTTGCCTGAGCTCCCAACTTCTTCAGTCCTTGGAAGGAAGCGAGGAGTGGGGTGGAGAGGGAGGAAGGAAAGAGAAAAGAGAGGGAAGAATTGGATTTCAGAATCATCTCCAGCTGACCCCTGAGCCAGCAAGGATGGGGAGAGGGAAAAGCAGGAATATGAAGGACCTCAGGTAACTGGATGTATTTGGCCAGGCTTGTCAAGCTCTGTTGGGAGCCACAGCTAGATAATTCCTAAGGTACACAGAGCTCCTGCAAGCTCTAGGGCTCCCTCTCTAGAGAGGAGAAACAGAGATTCTGAGGTTCAAAAGGGGCGATGGACCCAGGCACTGGCCAAGGGAGAAGTGTGGCTCAAAACTGATCCCAGAGTCAGCTCTGGGGGGATTAGGAGCCAGGATGGGTGGAAGAAGGTAGAATGGAATAGTGACAGCCATGAGGCACCTTCAGACTCATCTTGGCCAGGCCTCTCCCATTTTACAGATGAGGGAACTGAGGTTGCTAGAGCTGCCTTTTGAGGAATCTGCAAAAGGAGGTGGTGTTTGGCTTGGATGGAAGTGGTCAGTGATTCCTCAGCTCTTGTTCTAGCCTCCTGCCCCCCATCTCTCCCTAATATGTTATGCTCTTGCTGGATCCAGGGTTTGGCCACACAGCTGCTCAGGCTGTCCCTTCCACCTGCAGCACCTCCTCCCACACCTGCCTCTGGTTGCCAAACCCTGGATTTGGAGAATTGCTGCTGGGGGAGCAGTACCCAAGAGTGGGGAGGCCTCAGAACACTACCTCTCCTACTGTGAAATAATTCAGCAGGGGCCTGCTTGCTTCCTGCCTTTGAGGACAAAATTTCTTTTGAGTAAGGAGACAGAAGCAAGAGTGTGGGGCTCCATTCTGGAAGTTCCTGCTGCAACCTCCTTCTTGCCTTCCCCATCCACCTCACAGAATAGGAACTGAGGCTCAGAGAGGTGAAGTCACCTGTCCAAAGTCACAGAGCAATGTTGTGAGACAGCAGGGGAGCCCTGAAATTCTCAACCTACATTCCTAAAGTTGTGGACTTCAAGAAATCTGCATCTTGAAAAAATTTCCCTCCACTTATTTTATTTTCCTAGCCACCAAGGATACAAGAGGGGTAGTGACTCACCCAAGATAACACAGCAAGCCATGGCAGATAGGGGACATAAACCCAGGCTTCCTTTCTCCCAAGGCCATGCTCTTGGCACTGCATCAGGCCACCCAAGGACAAATGCTGCCATCTACACATTTATCCATCTACTCAACTACCCATCCATTCATTTATGCAACCATCTATATATCCATTCCATAAAAATGTGCAGTCATCTCTCTGTATCTAGGACACCCCCTGGATACCAAAATCTGTGAATGCTCAGGTTCCTGATGTAAAATGGTATAGTATTTGCACATAACCTATGCACATCCTCCTGTATACTTTAAATCATGTAGATTATTTATAATACCTGTATAGTATAAATGCTATGCAATAGTCGTTATACTCTACTGTTTACAGAATAATGACAAGAAAAAAAAGTCTGTATATGTTCAGTACACATGCAACCGTCCATTTTTTTTTGAGCATTTTCAATCCACAGTTGGTTGAATCCACAGATATGGAACCCGTGGATAGGGAGGACCAATAGTGTTTAGTACTTACCCTTTGCCCAGCCCTGTGGTAGGCACTGGGGATACAGGGATGATCAAGACATACACAGTCTCTGTCCTCATGGGCTCCGAATCCACAGATATGGAACCCGTGGATAGGGAGGACCAAAAGTGTTTAGTACTTACCCTTTGCCCAGCCCGGTGGTAGGCACTGGGGATACAGGGATGATCAAGACATACACAGTCTCTGTCCTCATGGGCTCATTCATTGGCTAGTGGGAGAGATAGCTGATAATCAAAAGAAAGAAAATGCACCCCCCAATGGAAAACAACCACAGTCAGGGCCATGTGCACATTATAGAGGGACTTGACTCTGTTCAAAGACCAAGGAGACTTCCCTGGGGAGAAGACACTGGGTTGAGTGTGGAGGATGGGGGGACTTGACTTGGGGGACACGTGTGGGAGGAGGTGCTGCAGGTGGAGGGAACAGCCTGAGCAGCTGGTTGGCATGGGAGGGGCAGTGACTATAGGGACTGAGAGGGGATGGGGCCGTAGTGAGATAGTGGGGTGAGCATGGGACCAGAGGGAGCTGTAGAGGAGGGCAGGGGGAAGCCCCATGCAGGGAAGTGACATGCTCAGACCTGCATATTAAAAACGATTTAAAACGTTATTATTAACGATTTAAAATGATGCCACTGGCTGCTTTGTGGAGGACAGACTGGAGAGGGGCAGACAGGGAAGCTGGGAGGCTGTTGCAACCTCAGATGAGCCCCGATGGTGCTTGGACTGGGGAAGCAAAGGTAGAGCTCGAGAGAAGTGAACTGTGTGAGAGATATTGGAAAGCTGCCCAAGCTTTCTCAGGGGAGCAGTTAGTGGGAAACCAACCCAGGGCCCATTTCTGCTGTTCGAAGGCCTTGGTGCATTGCTTTATTGATGGAAATTAATTGTAAATATTATTCAAATTTACCTCCCAATGCACAATTATATTTCTCAGGGGAGCCCTCTGAACACATAATAAAGCCCTAGGAATAAGGCATATATTAACTTAAGAGGAACAGGCATATTAATGCTGCAATTGTGGGTGGTGGCTGTGGGGAATTTATGCAGATGAGATTCCAAGTGCGTGGGTTTGGGGTTTAACCTTGGAGGTCACCTGATTCCTGTCCTGGGGGATCTTCCGAAAGTCTCTCCCCCTGGGGTATGGGGATATCTCCAGGCATGTCAGCCAGCCACTGCTCTATATACCTGGCCAACAGGCAGGTGGGAGCAAGGAAGCACAAGTCTATAGAACACCTGCCCTGTGCTCAAAGCTTCAACAACAGCAGCAGCAGCAGCAGTAACTAATATTAATTGGGCATGTCCAAGTTCTGGACAAGCACTTCAGTTTCATCAGCTCATTGAATCCTTACAGCATCCTCTGTGGTAGGGTCTATTATTATCTCCATATACAGATGAAGAAGTCGAGGTTCAGAGAGGTGAAGTGACTTGCCCAATGCCACACAGCTAGTGACAGAGCTGTGATTCAAACTTCAGTCTGTTTATCTTGAAATCTCATGCTGTTTTCCCTAGCAGCTTGCAAACAGAAAGGTGGCCTCTGAAGAGACTCTTCTCTGGAGAGAGGAGGACAAGCATATACGCTCCCTGCAGTGGCAAGGTTGTGGCACTTGTGAGAAGGTTGGGGTGGGAGAAACTGAGAGATTGCTTTTTCCTTAGGAGGAAATGATGTCTGGATGGGCTTGTCACTTCCTCACAGCCCTGGGATTATTAGGATTTTTGAGTTTGGAAGAGACTCTACTTCAAGTTCGTCCCCTCCTATTTGCCCATTTCACAGATGGTGAAACTGAGACCACTTTGCAAAAAGGCTTAGGATCACCTGCCTCACTGACTGCTGTGAGATGAGTGAAAATTCTCATGTGAGTCACTTTTAAAGCACCATCATCCTAGAGACCTGGGCATTCACCTAGCTTCCCTCTTCACTTTTCAGTTTACTGACAAGGGTTTTGGTGCTGATCTGTCCTGAAGAACTCCTGTCTAGGATCTGGTAGCCCCTAGGGAGTTTCCAGCAGAATCCTGACTGAAGTGGAGGCAGGAGATCTTGGCAAAACCTGCAATAGGGGAGAGACATACTGTGTTTGGGGCACACAGTGCCCCAAACTTTACCCTTCAAAATTGTCCTGAATATGGATGACAGATGCTCTTGATGTTGACCTAGGCAGTGGTTACATGGGTGTCTTCATATGTAAAAACCCATTTATCTGTACAACAAAGATTAATGCACTTCACTGTAGTAAGTTACAACTCAATAAAAGTCTTTTTAAAAATAAAATCATTCATTGTGTGTGCAGGAATAACTTCCCACTTCCTCTGGCACTATGGACAAGTGGCAGCTGGCCAGAACCAGGTCTGTGGGCTTGTGTCTTCTGTAAGAGAGTGACTCAGAGGGAGTGCAATTTGGAGGTCCTTGCAGGGTCCCTGCAAAGAGGCAGAGTCTCAGGAAAGACTGAGCCCTCCCAGGGACTACCCCAGCCTTACCCCAGCTTTAGATGGTTATGACACAGGGTTAGGCAGGCTCAGGAATCAGACTGCCTGGGCTCGAATCTCAGCCCCACTATTTACATCAGCTAGGGTTAGGGTTAGAGTTAGGCTTTATGATCTTGGGCAAGCTGATCAACACCTCCAAAGCCTGTTTCCTCATCTGTTAAATGGGTGTCATAAGCATTTGCAGCTCACCGGTTGCTGTGAGGATTAGATGAGATGCTGCAAATTAGCATTTAGCCCTCTTTCATTTGGACATGCATCAGACCCCTCACTCATCTCCCCAGTCCAGCTTTGCCCCCACAACTCACTCCCCACGACAGAGCCAGAGTGAGATTCCATCACAGACCACCGTAATCCAATCCCCTTGCTATGGCTTACATAGCCATACAGGCTCAGCCACTGCCTCCTTCTCCAATTTCATTTCGTGCTGGTCTCCAGCCAGGCAACCCTTTCTGTCTCAAAAATGAAACAGATAAATAACAATCTACTGAGAGATTGTCCCCACCTCAGTTCTTTGCGTTTGCCATTCCCGCTATGCCTGGGCCACTCTGCCCCTGTTCTCTGCATGACAGGTTCCTCCCCCTCCTTCGGGTCTCAGCTCTAATGTCATCTCCTCAGAGAGGTCGTTCTAAGGTAGCCCCCATCCCTACTCACTGTCTATCAGATCCCTTGTTTTATCTTCTTTGTAATAGTTACTTCCATCTGAAATCATTTTACTTGTTTATGTATTTTGCTGCCGGAAGTCTGTCCCTCTAAGGGGTGGTGGTCTCCATCAGGACAGAGACCGTGCTCATCTTGCTCACTGCCATATCCCCAGTGCCCAGAGTGGTGCTTAGCCCAGAAAAGTTGCTCACAATTTTTTGTTGAATGAATAAAGAAATAGCCATAAGCTGACATTATTTTATTGTCATCATCATCATCGAGTTTCATGATGATCACTACTGCAATACGCCACTTCCAAAGTATGAAAATGAAATTTCTATCTCTGTGAATGGAGGGGATTATTGCCGATTTCACAGACATGGAAACTGAGGCCCCAGGTCACTTAGTTTGGAAGTGGAGCAGCCACGATTCTCTCCTTTTGTGATTAGAAACAATCACAGACAAGGGAGGTTTCCAT
>NW_007728372.1:309290-311887 GCF_000696425.1 Galeopterus variegatus
TACGCCACTTCCAAAGTATGAAAATGAAATTTCTATCTCTGTGAATGGAGGGGATTATTGCTGATTTCACAGACATGGAAACTGAGGCCCCAGGTCACTTAGTTTGGAAGTAGAGCAGCCACGATTCTCTCCTTTTGTGATTAGAAACAATCACAGACAAGGGAGGTTTCCATTCAGTGCTTCTACCTCCCTCAGCCTTTCCTTTTCCCCATGGTCTGATTTATTACAGACTGAAAATAAAAGAACCAGATGCCTCCCCTCTCCTCCTTTTGTTTTGTAGCTCTTTTCCAGACCTGGACTCTGTTAAGGGTTTGGCTAGGACAACTGTGACCACAAACATCCTGTGTCTATTCTTCCACTTAGAAATCATGGATGAAGCAATCAACTGGGCACAAGATCTGTGTGCTGGGCACCGGATGAGGCTATGACATGGAAGCACAGCCAGACAGATACCTAGGAGTCCCCTGGAGCCCAGATGCCTGACACTGGGAGAGGCAGACCGAGGATGGTTTTAGTCCTGGTTTCCACTATGCAGATGTTTGGTAGCCTTACAGCAAGCATCTGGATGATTTAATGAGTTTCCAGTCTGCTTCCAGATGTTGATGCTAGGGAGCAGAGACACATACAGGAAGGTGGGAAAGGGGACTAATAGCCTTGACTGGTAGCTGATAATAGCCTGTGAGCCCCTGGTTGATGGCAGGTAGTTCACAATGCCTAGGCCAATGCCCAAGCACCAATATCTTATTGGGAAGGATTGACTTATGATGGGATTTTAGGCATGGTGACAAGCAGCCGGGGCAATTCCATAGGCATCATTCATCCTATTTCACCCTCAAACCATCTTACCTTTAGAGATAAAGAAAGTGAAGCTCAGAGGAGTCAAGTAAGTTTCCCGGAACTGCATGGGTATCCATCCATTGATTTATATTGAGCACCTACTATGTGCCAGGCACTGTGCTAGGCTCAGCAACAGTCACTGTCCTTACATTCATGAATCTTATGATGTGTTGGCATGCAGCAGAGCTGCAATTTGAACCTATCTCTATATAACTTTGTGGCTTATACTCTTTCACTACATATTCTTTCCAAATTAGATACAGAGGAATTCATACCAAATGGAGAGGAAGGCTTCCTGTTTTAAACTCAGTGCCTTGAACCACTCAGGGGTGAGAGAAAGCTCACATCTTAGCTGGGAATTGCTGAATTGAGACTGATCCCCCCCAATCCCTGAATTCTCAAAATAGGAAAGTGATCTGATCCAGTAGCTCTTTCCCTCCTTTGAGAGCAGGAGAGAGATGGCACTGCTTAACCCAAATGGATGATGCACTAAAGGTGAAATTGCGGGAACCGAGGCAAGTTGAAAGAAAAAGAAATAGGAAGTGGGGTGTGGGCTTCCTGGTCCCCTTCCAGTCTCACTATAGGGACCATTGATTTTTCAGCTTGTTAGAATCTGAAATGTCGCTGCTTTCTGATTTCTGTATTCCTTGGGCATACCACCCTCTTGTAAACCTCATTCTGGTCCCCTGGCCACAGAATCTTCATGGATATTAGATAGATCTATGGAAACAGCATGCTCAGTCTTAAAATGTCAGAGATTAAAAAGACCTTTAAGGTCAGTCTAGTTGAGCCCCTCCCCAGGATCCCTGATGGGAAATCAGTTCCACAATCCATGATTGGTGAGTCAGAGATAGAACTCAGATGTCTCCGTGCCAGTCTCCTCTATCTGTTGCTCCACAATGTGACCTTCCATTCCCTTCAACTGCTCAGTCTTTTTCTCACATTTTGGTTCAGACACATAGATCCATGTAAACTTGAAAGCAGGGAAAAGGAAAATCTGTATATTTTTAAAGGCTGGGAATATAAATGACATGAATACACTTCCTGAGACCTATGCTAGTTAGCATTCATCTTTGGACTCACAGTTTGAAATAAACCAAGCAAAGTTTGGAAGAAATAAGATTATGTCAATTAGATGCATTGGGCTGCAAGTAAAAGAAAACTAAACTCAAAATAGCTGAAGCAATAAGGAAAGGGTATTCCTTAACATAGTAAGAATGCCTAGGGCTTGGAAATTTAGGAGCTGAACAATGACTTCAAGGATCCAGAGTGCTTCTTTCTCTCTGCTCTGTCATCTTCAGAGGATAGGCTTTGTCCCCAAGACACCATTTCTCCTGGTCATAAGACAGCTTCCATAGTATCAGACATTGCAGCCACCAGCAGCATCGAGCAGAAGAGGAGAGATTGTCTCTTTCAGAATGTTGCAAGAGAACCTTTCCCAGAACCCCCAGCAGAACGCCCTTCACACCTCTTTGGCCAGAACTGGGTCACATGGCTACTGCTCAACCAATCACTGATGGGGAAAAGAGATTGTCTTAGACCAATCAGGATCCACCCAGGGGACACATGGCAGAGGAACAGATGTTCAAACAAGATTAGAGATCTATCCACAAGGATGAAGGGGAGTGGGCCAGGGTCAGGCACCCAGTGATGTCTCTAAAAAATAACAACCAACCTGTTCAGTCCACAGGTTCACTTTCTTGTTATGAGAAAACATAAATTCTCAGATCTGAGCAAAAATACAGCATGGGGGAGACAGC
>NW_007728373.1:0-949 GCF_000696425.1 Galeopterus variegatus
GCTTCTCACTGCTCAGAAGAGATGGGCTTTGAGTAATCCTTTGTGGCTCCATCACCCTGGGAAAGTGGGATGACAAATCCGTGGGGGGAAAAGCAACAAATATGCCTAAATATAGTTAAAAAAAATTTGGGGGGGAATGTATTTTACTTGGTGTTCTCTGGGCTTCCTGGATCTGCAGTTTGGTGTCTGATATTAATTTGGGGGAAATTCTCAGTGGTTATTGTTTCAAATATTTCTTCTGTCACTTTCTCTCTTCTATTTCTAGTATACTTACTAACATTTGTAGCACCTTTTTGTAGTTGTCCCACAGTCCTTGGATGTTGTGTTCTTTTCTTTTTATTCTTTGTTCTCTTTGCTTTTCTGTTTTGTAAGTTTCTATTAGTATATTCTCAAATTCAGAAATTCTTTCCTCAGTCTACTAAAAAGCTCATCAAAGGCATTTCTCATTTCTGTTACAGTGATTTTGATCTCTAGCATTTCTTTTTGACTCTTTCTTAGGATTTACATATCTCTGCTCATGTTGTTCATCTGTTCTTATATGCTATATACTTTATCAATTAGGGCATTTCACTTATTTGTCATAGTTGTTTTAAATTCCTGTTCTGATAATTCCAACATGCCTTTCATGTCTAGTTCTGATGCTTGCTGTGTCTCTTAAAATTGTGTTTTTTGTCTTCTGGCCTGCCTTGTAATGTTTTCTTGATAGTCAGAAATGATGTACTAGTTAAAAGGAATTGCTGTAAGTAGGCCTTTACTAATATGGCAGTAAGATGTGGGAGGAAGGGAAAGACTTCTACAGTACTATGATTAGGCTTCAGTCTTTTAGTGAGTTTATGTCTCTGGACAGGGAACTTCACAAGTCTTTTTCATTTTTTTCTCTCTTCCCTGAGGTGAAAAAGAATGGGTAGAGTGGGGTGAAGTTGAGTCTTTTTCTTCTCTAAAGTGGAAG
>NW_007728373.1:2598-3341 GCF_000696425.1 Galeopterus variegatus
TTTTTTTTTTTTTACTTTCAATTGCATGCACACATATTTTCTCCTAAAAATTAGTTCAAATTCCAGCCACAGTTTTCTTCATCAGCATGTTTATGAGCATGCTTAATGCTGGGAGTTTCCTGATGAGATAAAAATAAAAATTTTTAATACTTTCTGCGTGTGATTTGGGGTTGTTCACTGACAATGTTAAGACATAGTTTTTGTAAATTTATGGTTTCAATTGGGAATGTGGCTCAGTAACTAAAAACAGGAAGTTTTCACATAACTTCGAAATCAGTAAAATATGCAACTAAGTAAAGTATCAAGTGAATCACAGAGGACTGTGGCAGGCACAGAATGCTGTGATGGTAAACTTCCCAAAATGATTTTGAAGGTTGTGCTAGTCTCACCTAAACTAATAAATTGGTACTAAGCAGTAAAAGCCAATGCAAAGGTATTAGACATATGGAAATGTTTACATGATTATTTATTTTCTGTTATTGTATAGATACAAATATGTCTTAATTTTGGTGTCTTTCTTGAGGAAACACAATGATACATAAAACCATCACTTTTTCAAATGACACTGAAAAACCATCCATTCAAATTTGAAGGAAACTCACCAGTAATTTCTAAAATAAAAAGTAGTAAGAAATATGATAAAGAGTAAAGCTGAATAAGATATTAAAATATTGAATCTTCTTTTGAAGTCATTTTAGTTTAGAATTATCTTGGACAGTGAAAGTCAGGAAAGAATTAAAAAA
>NW_007728373.1:4948-10406 GCF_000696425.1 Galeopterus variegatus
GAAGTACGATTTATAAAATCTTTGCCTAGACCTATGAACTAAAATGTTTACCTTATGTTTCTATATAGAAGTTTTACTATTTTGGGTCTTACATTTAAGTTTTTAATCCACTTTGAGTTGGTTATTGTATAACCAAGAGAGAGAGAGTTCAAGTTTCATTCTTCGGCATATGGATCTACAATTTTCCCATCACCATTTATTGAAGAGACTGTTCTTTCCCCAATGTGTGTTCTTGGATCTTTTGTCAAAAATCAGTTGGCTATAGATACATGGATTTATTCCTGAACTCTTTATTCCATTCCATTGGTCTATGTGTCTGTTTTTGTGCCACTACCATGCTGTTTTGATTACTATAGCTTTGTAGTGTATTTTGAAGCCAGGGAATGTGATACATCCCACTTTGTTCTTTTTGCTCAGGATTGCTTTAGATATTTGGGGTCTCTAGTTGTACCATATAAATTTTTGAAATGTTTTTTTTCTATTTCTGTGAAGTATACCATTAGTAGTTTGGTTGAGATTATGTTCAATCTGTAGATTGCACTGGGTAGCATGGTCATTTTGATGATATTGATTCTCCAGTCCATGATAATGGGATGTCTTTTGTTTATTTATGTCTTCCTTAATTGATGTTTTATAGTTTTCATTTTGCCTCCTTGGTTAAATTTATTCCTAAGTATTGTAGCAATCTTTTGCCTCCTTGGTTAAATTTATTCTTAAGTATTTTTGTTGTTGTTGCTGTTGTTAATGTAAATGAGATAGAATACTTCATTTCTTTTTCCACAAGTTCATTGTTGCTCTATAGAAATGCTACTGATTTCTGTATGTTGATTTTGCATCATGCAGCTTTACTGAATTTGTTTATTATGTCTAGGATTTTTTAAAATTTAATTTAATTTTACTTCTCAAAATACATTGTATTTGATTTTCACACTGTTTACCCATTCCTCTCTATCCCTTTCCCTGCTGCCCACCCCACATCATATCTCTGCACTTAACTTAAATAGTTCAAGGAATTTTTGTGGTTATTCTGTCTTCTTCCCCCCACCCTTTATTTGTTTGTGTGTTTATTTATTTATTACTATTTAGCTCCCACAAATAAGTGAGAAATGTGGTATTTTTCTTTCTGTGCCTAACTCGTATCACTTAATATAATTTTCTCTAAGTCCATCCATGTTGTTGCNGTATATCTTCCTTTGAGAAATGCCTGTTAGCTCCTTTGCCCATTTTTTAATTGGGTTATTTATTTTTTTGTTGTAAAGTTGTTTGAGTGCCTTGTATATTCTGGATATTAATACTTTGTCAGATGCACATTTTTCAGATATTTTCTCCCACTCTCTTTGTTGTCTTTTTACTTTGTTGAATGTTTATTTAGCTGTTCAGAAGTTTTTTAGTTTGATATAAACCCATTTGTTTATTTTAACTTAAGTTGCCTGTGCTTTTTGGGTCCCATGAATTCTGTACCCAATCCTACTTCCTGGAGTGTTTCCCCTATGTTTTCTTTAAGGAGTTTTATTGTTCAGGATGTATATTTAAATCTTTAAACCATTTTGAGTTGATTTTGGTATATGGTGAAAGATATGGGTCTAGATTCATTCTCCTACATATGAGTATCCAGTTTTCCAGCACCATTTATTGAAAAGGCAGTCTCTTTCCAAGTATGTAGCTTTGCTGCCTTTGTCAAAGATCAGATAGCTGTAGGCATGAAGATTGATTTCTGTGTTTGCTATTCTATTTTATTGGTATGTGTGTCTACTTTTATGTCAGTACCATGCTGTTTTGGTTATTATAGATTTGTAATATAGTTTAAAGTCAGGTAGTGTTATGCCTCCAGCTTTACTTATTTATTTTTTTGCTCAGGATTGCTTTGGCTGTGCATAGTCTTTTGTTGTTCTATATAAATGTCTGGATAGCTTTTTCCATCTCAGAGAAAAATGTCATTGGAAGTTTCATGGGGATTGTATTGAATCTGTAGATCACTTTGGGTAATATGGACATTTTCACAATGTTAATTCTTCCAGTCCAAGAGCATGGGATATCTTTCCATCTTCTTGTGTCCTCTTTAATTTCTCTCAACTGTGGCTTCTAGTTCTCTTCATAGAGATTTTTCACATTCTTTTTCAGTTTTATTCTTAAATACTTAATTTTTTTTTGGTAGTTTGGTTATTATAGATTTGTAATATAGTTTAAAGTCAGGTAGTGTTATGCCTCCAGCTTTACTTATTTATTTTTTTGCTCAGGATTGCTTTGGCTGTGCATAGTCTTTTGTTGTTCTATATAAATGTCTGGATAGCTTTTTCCATCTCAGAGAAAAATGTCATTGGAAGTTTCATGGGGATTGTATTGAATCTGTAGATCACTTTGGGTAATATGGACATTTTCACAATGTTAATTCTTCCAGTCCAAGAGCATGGGATATCTTTCCATCTTCTTGTGTCCTCTCTAATTTCTCTCAACTGTGGCTTCTAGTTCTCTTCATAGAGATTTTTCACATTCTTTTTCAGTTTTATTCTTAAATACTTTATTTATTTTTTGGTAGCTATTGTAAATGGGCTAGCTTTCTTGATTTCTTTTTCTGCATGTTCACTGTTGGAGTATAGAAATGCTACTGAGTTTTGTGTGTTGATTTTGAAACTGGAAACATTGCTGAAATCACTTATCAACTCTAGGAGTTTTTTTATAGAGGCTTTAGGCTGTTCAATATATAGGATCATATCATCCGCAAAAAGGGACAGCTTGACTTCATCCTTTCCAACCATATAAATGTCTGGATAGTTTTTTCCATTTCTGAGAAAAATGTCATTGGAACTTTGATGGGGATTGCATTGAATCTGTAGATCACTTTGGGTAATATGGACATTTTCAACAATGTTAATTTTTCCAATTCAAGAGCATGGGATATCTTACCATCTTCTTGGGTCCTCTTTAATTTCTCTCAACAGTAGTTTGTAGTTCTCTTAGTAGAGATTTTTCACATCCTTGGTTAACTTTATTCCTAAGTATTTTATTTTTTTTGGTGGCTATTGTAAATGGGCTAGCTTTCTTGATTTCTTTTCCTGCATGTTCACTGTTGGAAATATAAAAATGCTACTGATTTTTGCATGTTGATTTTGTATCCTGCAACTTTGCTGAAATCATTTATCAACTCTAAAGTTTTTTTGTAGAGGCTTTAAGCTGTTCAACATATAGGATCGATCCTATCGTCTGCAAACACGGACAGTTTGGCATCACCTTTTCCAATCTGGATGAACTTTATTTCCTTTTCTTCTCTGATTTCTCCGGCTAGTACTTCCAGCACTATGTTGAATAGGAGTGGTGAGAGTGGGCATCCTTGTCTAGTTCCTGTTCTTAAGGGAAAAGCTTTCAGCTTTTCCCCATTCAGGATGATATTGGCAGTGGGCTTATCATATATGGATTTAATTGTGTTGAAATACTTTTCATCTATACCTAACATGTAGAGAGTCTTTATCATGAACAAATGTTGAATTTTGTCAAATGCCTTTTCAGCATCTATAGAGATGATCATATGGTCTTTGTCTTTGATTTTATTGATGTGATGTATCTCGTTTATTGATTTGCATACATTGAAACAACCTTGCATCCCTGGAAATGAATCCCACTTGATCACGGTGTAAAATTTTGTGTATGTGTTGCTATATTCTGTTAACTAGTATTTTATTGAGGATTTTTACATCTATATTCATCAAGGATATTGGCCTGTAGTTTTCAATTTTTGATGTATCTTTGTCCGGTTTTGGTATCAGGGTGATGTTTGCCTCATAGAATGAGTTTGGGAGAATGACCTCTGTTTCAATCTTTTGTAATAGTTTGTAGAGAATTGGTATCAGTTCCTCTTTGAAGGTTTTGTAGAACTCTGCAGTGAACCCATCCAGTCCTGTGCTTTTCTTTGTTGGGAGCCTTCTGATAACAGCTTCAATCTCTTTTATTGTTATTTGTCTGTTCAGATTTTCTATATCTTCTTGGCTCAGTTTTGGTAATTTGAATGCATCCAGAAATTTATACATTGCCTCCAGATTTTCAAATTTGTTGGCATATAGATGTTCATAGTACTCTCTAATGATTCCTTGTATTTCTGAGCTATCAGTTGTAATATCATCTTTTTCATTTCTAATTTTTGTTATTTGGGTCTTCTCTCTTCTTAGTAAGTCTTGCTAAAGATTTGTTGATTTTACTAATCTTTTCAAAAAACCATTGATCTTTTGTATTGTTTTTTGGGTTCCTATTTTATTTAGTTCTGCTCTAATCTTATTTCTTTCTGTCTACTAACTTTAGGCTTGGGTTGTTCTTGTTTTTCTAGATCTTTAAGGTGAAGTGTTAGGTTATTTATTTGCCATCTTTCCATTCTCTGAAGTAAGCATTTAATGCAATAAATTTCCCCCTTAATACTGCTTTTGCTGTATCCCACAGGTTTTGGTATGATGTGTCATTATTTTCATTAGTTTCAAAAAATGTTTTGATTTCCTGTTTAATTTCTTCTTGGACCTACATATCATTAAGTAGAATGTTGTTTAATTTCCATGAATTTGTATAGTTTTTACAGTTTTATTTATTATTGATTTCTAATTTTAATCCATTGTGATCAGAAAAAATACATGGAATAATTCCAATTATTTTGAATTTGTTAAGACTTGCTTTGTAACCTAGCATGTGGTCTATCCTGGAGAATGCTTCATGTGCTGATGAGAAGAATGAATATTCTGAGGTTGTTGGGTGGAATGTTTTGAAGATATCTGCCAAATCCAATTGGTCTAAAGTAATGTTTAGATTTGTGCTTCTCTGTTGATTTTTTGCCTATAAGATCTGTCCAATGAAGAGAGTGGGATGTTCAGATCCCCCACTATTATGGTGCTAGTGTCTATTTCTTTCTTTAGATCTGATAGTGTTTGCTTTGTAAATCTGGCTGCTCTGACATTAGGTGTGTATATATTTATGACTGTTATGTCTTCCTGATGGATAGATCCTCTTATCATTATATATTGGCCATCTTTATCTCTTTTAATGATTTTTGCTTTAAAGTCTGTTTTATCTGATCTAAGAATAGCTACTCCAGTTCGTTTTTCATTTCTACTTGCATGATATATCTTTTTCCATCGTTCACTCTTAGTCTATGTGTGTCTTTACAGGTCAAGTGAGTCTCTTGGAGATGGCACATTATTGGGTCCATCTTTTTAATCCAGTAAGTCAGTCTGTGTCTTTTGAATGGGGAATTTAGTTCTTTACATTCAAAGTTATTATTGAAAGTTGTTGGGCCGGCCCGGTGGCGCTCCCAACGAGGGTTCGGATCCCACATACAGACCGGTTCCCGCTCACTGGCTGAGCGAGGTGTGGGTGCAACACCGAGGGATGCGATCCCGTTGCCTGTCCCGGTCCGGTACGGGCGCGACACTAAGGGTTGCGATCTGTTGCCGAACACGAAAAAAGAAAAAAAAAAAAAAAAAAA
>NW_007728373.1:11388-14567 GCF_000696425.1 Galeopterus variegatus
AAAAAAAAAAAAAAAAAAAAAAAAAAAAAGAAAGTTGTTGATTTACTCCTAGCATTATACTGAATTTCGATTGGATGTTTTAAGTATCTTTTGTTACTTTCTTTCTAATTTTCTGTTTGTCTTCTGTATTTGTTGGTTTCTTAGGGTGATAGATAAACTATTTTTTTTCCTCTTTTGTTAGCATTTTTGTTTTTGCTGGTAGGTACTGTTCTTTCTTCTGTATTCATGGCCGTGATGGTTGTTTTTGTGGTATCAAACCCAGTACTTCCTTGAGAATTTCTTGTAGGGCTGGTCATGTGCTATTGAACTCCTGCAGTTTTTGTTTGTCTGAGAAATATACTATTTGTCCTTCATTTTGGAAGGATAGCCTTGCTGGTAAAGTATTCTTGGCTGGCAATTTTCGTCCTTTATTGTTTTGAATATATCATCCCATTCTTTTCTGGCTTTTAGAGTTTCTGATGAAAAGTCCAATGTTATTCTGATTGGGGTTCTCTTATAGGTGACTTGCTGCTTCTCTCTTGCAGCTGTTGAGATTTACTCTTTGTCTTTGAATTTTGTCAATTTGATTATCACATGTCTTGGAGAGGACCTTTTTGGGTTGAATGTGTTCGGTGATCTTTGGGCTTACTGAATCTCGGGATCTGTGTCTTTCCCCATACCTGGGAGGTTTTCTGCTATTATCTTATTGAATATGTTTTGAATGCTATTTCCTTTTTCCTCCTCTTCTGGAATACCCATGATTCAGATATTTGAGCGTTTAAGGTTGTCAGTTGTCTCTCTGAAAACCAGTAGTTTTCTTTTTTGTATGTATGTCCCTTCCTGGTTTTGGTTTCAAGTTAATGCTGGCCTCATAGTGTGAGTTTGGAAGAATTCTGTCCACTTCAATTGTTTGACATAGTTTAGGAAGTATTTCTTTTAGTAGTTCTTGAGATGTTTGATAGAATTTAGAAGTAAAGTCATTTGGTCCTGGGATTTTCTTTGTTAGGAGACTTATTACTGAATCAATCTCTTTACTTGTCATCAGTCTATTTAGGTTTTCTATTTCTTCTTGGCTCAGTCTTGTAGGTCATATGTATCCAGGAATTTAACCATTTCTTCTAGGTTTTCATATTTATTGGTGTAGAGTTGTTCATTATACTCTCTGATGATCCTTTGTAATTTGGTGCTACCTGTTGTAATGTCTCCATTTGCCTTTCTGATTTCATCATTTGGGTATTTTCTATTTTTTTCTGGGTTAGTCTGGTTAATGGTTTGTCAATTTTTTTTATCTTTTCAAATAACCAACTTTTCATTTGATAGATGTTTTGTATTGTATTTTTATTCTCATATAAGTTGATTTCTGCTGTGATTTTTATTATTTCTTTTCTTCTATTTATTTTGGCTTAGTGTATTCTTTCTTTTCTAGTTCCTTGAAGTACACTTTTAGGCTGTTTATTTGAAATCTGCCTATTTTTGTTGTTGCTATTGTTGTAAGCATTTATTGCTATAAACTTTCCTGTTTATACTGCTTTGGCTCTATCCCATAGGTTTTGGAGTGTTGTGTTTCTATCTGCTCTAGTTGCAGGTAATTTTTTTTCTGTCTTGATGATCTGTCCAATGCTGAGGGTGTGCACTGTTACAGTCTCCAACTATTATTGCGTTGGTGTCTCTCTCTCCTGGTGTTACCCAATTTTTTTGTGGATTTTCTGTCTTGATGATCTGTCCAATGCTGAGGGTGTGCACTGTTACAGTCTCCAACTATTATTGCGTTGGTGTCTCTCTCTCCTGGTGTTACCCAATTTTTTTGTGGATTTTCTGTCTTGATGATCTGTCCAATGCTGAGGGTGTGCACTGTTACAGTCTCCAACTATTATTGCGTTGGTGTCTCTCTCTCCTGGTGTTACCCAATTTTTTTGTGGATTTTCTGTCTTGATGATCTGTCCAATGCTGAGGGTGTGCACTGTTACAGTCTCCAACTATTATTGCGTTGGTGTCTCTCTCTCCTGGTGTTACCCAATTTTTTTGTGGATTTTCTGTCTTGATGATCTGTCCAATGCTGAGGGTGTGCACTGTTACAGTCTCCAACTATTATTGCGTTGGTGTCTCTCTCTCCTGGTGTTACCCAATTTTTTTGTGGATTTTCTGTCTTGATGATCTGTCCAATGCTGAGGGTGTGCACTGTTACAGTCTCCAACTATTATTGCGTTGGTGTCTCTCTCTCCTGGTGTTACCCAATTTTTTTGTGGATTTTCTGTCTTGATGATCTGTCCAATGCTGAGGGTGTGCACTGTGACAGTCTCCAACTATTATTGCGTTGGTGTCTCTCTCTCCTGGTGTTACCCAATTTTTTTGTGGATTTTCTGTCTTGATGATCTGTCCAATGCTGAGGGTGTGCACTGTTACAGTCTCCAACTATTATTGCGTTGGTGTCTCTCTCTCCTGGTGTTACCCAATTTTTTTGTGGATTTTCTGTCTTGATGATCTGTCCAATGCTGAGGGTGTGCACTGTTACAGTCTCCAACTATTATTGCGTTGGTGTCTCTCTCTCCTGGTGTTACCCAATTTTTTTGTGGATTTTCTGTCTTGATGATCTGTCCAATGCTGAGGGTGTGCACTGTTACAGTCTCCAACTATTATTGCGTTGGTGTCTCTCTCTCCATTTAGATATGATAATATTTGCCTTATATATCTGGTTGCCCTGGTGTTGGATGCATGTATATTTATAATTGCTATATCTTCGTGCTGTATTGATCCCTCTATCATTATATAGTGCCCTTCTTTGTCACGTAGTACAGACTTTGATTTAAAGTCTGTTTTATCTGATATAAGTATAGCCACTCCTGCTCATTTTGTTTGCCACTTGCATGGAATATCTTTTTACATCGCTTCACTTTCAGTCTATGTGTCTTTGTAGGTAAGGTGTATTTCTTGTAGACAGCATATAGATGGGTCATTTGTCGTTGTTGTTGCTGCTGTTAACATTGTTGTTGACGTTGTTATTGTTATCCACTCAGCCAGTCTATGTCTTTTAATTGGGGCATTTAATCTGTTTACATTCAAGGTTATTATTGATATGTAAGGCCTTACTCCTGTCATTTTGTTGGTTGTTTTATGATTGTTTTAAATATCCTTTGCTCCTTTCTTCCTCTCATTGTTTATTTTTGTGACTTGGTGGGGTTTTGGTTTTTTTTTTTTTTTTT
>NW_007728373.1:14905-16862 GCF_000696425.1 Galeopterus variegatus
TTGGTGGGTTTTTTTTTTTTTTTTTTTGTATTGATAGGATTTGGTCCCTTTGTTTTTCTAATTTTTGTATCTACTCTGCCCGTAAGTTTTGTATTTTTAGGTGTTTTTATGATGGTTGTTATCATTCTTTCTCTTCTGATGCAGGAGTCCTCTAAGTAAGGGCTGTCTGGTGAATTCCTTTAATTTTTGACTGTCTGAGAAAGACTTTATTTCTCATTCATTTCTGAAGGATGGCTTTGCTGAGTATAGTATTCTTGGCTGGAAGTTTTTATTTTATTTCTTTTTCTTTCAGGATTTTGAATATATCATCTCATTCTCTCCTGCTCTGCTGGGGGTTTTGGCTGAGAGCTCTGCTGTTAGTCTAATGATGATGCCCTTATAAGTGACTTGATGTTTTTCTNGGCTGAGAGCTCTGCTGTTAGTCTAATGATGATGCCCTTATAAGTGACTTGATGTTTTTCTCTTGCTGTTTTCCAGAATTCTCTGTTTGTCTTTAACCTTGGATAGTTGGACTACAATGTTTATTGGAGATGGCCTATTTGGATTGAATCTATTTAGAAACATTTGAGTTTTCTGTATTTGGATGTTCTTATCTTTCCCAAGACTAGGGAAGTTTTCACCTGTTATCTTATTAAATAGGTTTCTAATATTTTTGTTTGTTTGTTTTCTTCTTCTGTAATACCCATAGTTCAAATAATTGGTCACTTAATAGTATCCCATAGATCTTGTTTGGTTTGCCATCCTTTGTTATTTCAAAACTGCCATCTTCAAGATCAGAAACTCTTTCTTCTGCTTGACCTAGTCTGTTCTAGAAACTCTCAGATATATTTTTAATTTTATTGAATGATTTCTTTAATTACAAGATTTCTTCTTGATTTTTTAATGATATCTAATCTCTGTTGAATTTTTCTTTCAGATTGTGAATTTTTTTTCTGTATTATCTTGTATCTCAGTGAGTTTACTTATGGTCATTAATTTGAATTCCTTTCCTGACAAGTCAGCAATTTATTCTTTGTAATCAGTTACTGGAGCATTATTTTGGTTTTTTCTTTTGTTGTTGTTGCTGTCATGCTACCTTGTTTTTTCATTTTTCCTGTTTCCGTTTGTTGATATCTAAGCATCTGGTGGAACAGTCACCTCTTGGAGTTTTGTNCTGAATTTATTCTCAGGTTGTGTGTGTGGGCATATGGCATATCAGGTCTCTGGGACTGGTTTGCCAGTGGCAGGGTCACTGTGCTGCTTCTCCAACCAGGGGTGGGCCTGCCAGGAGCACATTTGCCAAGCTGTTTCTCACTCAGATATGTGTGCATGGGATGGCTCAAAGATTCAGAGATGGATCTTCCAGAGGTGTGATAGCTGAGCTATTTCTGTGAGCCAGGGTTGTGGGTGCATTTCAACTTAGCTAGCTGAGTGTGGGTCTGCTGGTTGCCCTTCTGCTGTGACACTTCTTGGGGCCTGATGTGAGGTTATACTTTCCTTGGCAGTTCAGGAGCTGGCTTGCCAAGGGTGATGCTACAGAGTCACTTCTCAGAATGTGGGTGAGGCCACCAGGCAGATCTTCAGTGAGAGGGCACATCCAGCCACTTTTCATGTGGAAGATGGGGCTGATAGTCATGGCCATAGTGAGGGGACCAATCCAGCTGCTTCTCATAGCCTGCAGTGAGAGAGCCTCTCTATCCAATTCTTGGACTATAGACAAGGCCACTAGGCAGGACTTGCAGTGAAGGATTCTGACCAGCTACTTTCTGGGTGGTTGATGGGGCTGCTAGGCAGGCATGATGTGAGTGGGCCAATCCAGCTGCTTCTGGAACTGTTGGCAAGGCTGCTAGTCAGGATGGTTTAGGATGGAATCACCTGGTATTTTCTCCAGGAGAGCCAGATTCACTTTATTTCCATCAGTCCAAAGGTGTATTAGAGTAGAGATCCATGGGGTAATTTTCATGGGTTGGGGATTCAG
>NW_007728373.1:18330-37100 GCF_000696425.1 Galeopterus variegatus
CAGTCCAAAGGTGTATTAGAGTAGAGATCCATGGGGTAATTTTCATGGGTTGGGGATTCAGGTATACATAACTCAGTCAGCTGGGGGTTAGGGGAAGAAATCAGCGGTAGTCCACTTGAGGAGGGTCTGCCTGTCTGATCTCTGGCCAGGGACATAGGGGCATGTCAGTTAAGCAGGACTAGGGTTGGCTTCTCATACTGCAGGACTAGAGTTACATCTGCTGTGACCTCAGGCTTCAAGCCACCAGGATCAGGGCACTGTATCCTCTTCTGTGAGTGTGCTGGGAAGAGGGCAGAGCTTTAAGGCTGGACAAGTGCTATGGCTACTGGCCCCCAGGCAAGGTGCATTTCTGGCAAGGGCTCTGGTTTCAAGATGGCACTGTCCCTGTGTTGGCTTAGGTAATGAGGATGAGGGGTGGGGAGTGCACAATTTGTGATACTGTTCTAGAATGATGCAGTGTGTGCATCCTAGGCTGCTTCCCACACTTGGCTCTGGGCTTGTCCTACCAAAGGATCTGCCAGTCTCTGTGGTGAAGGTGGGGGTTAGTGTGGGTCCTCTGCCTACCTTTTGCTGCAGGCGAAAATTTATCCTTCACCAGTCCTGGTGTTGGAGATGTGGCAGCTGAGGCCATGTGCTTCTCTCTTCTCTCTATGCTGCTATCCTGAGTTTTTGTGCTCCATAGGGATCTCACCAGTCTCTTGCTGCACTCCTATACTCTCCTACACATGCTTNCAATTTGTGATACTGTTCTAGAATGATGCAGTGTGTGCATCCTAGGCTGCTTCCCACACTTGGCTCTGGGCTTGTCCTACCAAAGGATCTGCCAGTCTCTGTGGTGAAGGTGGGGGTTAGTGTGGGTCCTCTGCCTACCTTTTGCTGCAGGCGAAAATTTATCCTTCACCAGTCCTGGTGTTGGAGATGTGGCAGCTGAGGCCATGTGCTTCTCTCTTCTCTCTATGCTGCTATCCTGAGTTTTTGTGCTCCATAGGGATCTCACCAGTCTCTTGCTGCACTCCTATACTCTCCTACACATGCTTCTGTCAATATTTAGATGTTTGTTAGTTGTTCTGGTCCTTTTCTGTGGAAGGAATGCAATTTGGGCACCTCTAGTCTACCATCTTGCCCCTCCATTGATTCTTTTCCTTTTTTTCCTAAAACAGGCATCAAAAACTAGATTTCTCCTATAGTACTGTTTTAGTTGCATTTCACAAGTTTTTGTATGTGGTGCTTTCATTTTCCTTCATTTAAAAATATTTTCTAATTTTTAATTTTTATATCTTATTTGATCTATGGGTTAGTGATGTTATTGCTTACTCTGCAAACATTTTGAGATTTAGAAGTAATCCAAATATTGATTTCTATCTTGTTTTCATTGTAATAAGATTTTAATCTTTTGAGATTTAATCATTCCCTTGGATGTGGTCAATTTTGAGAAATGCTCATATGCACTTGGATTACAATATGTTTTGTGATTGTTAGGTTCAATGTTCTGTATATGTTAATTTGTCAACTTTGTTCATCATGGTGTTTAAAATCCACTATACTTTTGCTGACTTTGCTTGTTTGTTTGTTTCCTCACTTGTTTTATCAGTTACCAAGAGGGGTGTATTAAAATCTATGATTGTGTGGGTTATTTTTGTTTGTTTGTTTTGGGTTTTTGTAGCTCTTCATTTTTGACCTTATAAATTAGAGCCTGCATATTTAGTTGCACATATATTTAGAATTTGTCTTCATTAGCATCCTAGTTACTATAGTAATATATTCAGTTACCACAAAACTTAGAACCATAACACAATTTCTTTATTATGCTTACAGAGTCTGTGGGCCAGAAATTTGGACACGGCACAGTGAAAATGTCTTGTTTTTGCTCCATGATGTCTGAATCCTCAGCAGGGACAACAGGAAAGCTGGGGTTACTCAACAAGTGGGGACTAAATTCATTTAGAAGTGTCTTTACTAATGAGTGTATTTGCTGATTCTGGCTGTTAACTGGGACCTCAGCTGAGGCTATAACCAGAGCATGTGATTTCTCCTTGTGGCCTATATTTCCTCAGATTGCCTCATAATAGTCAGAATTCTTAAATGGTCACTCAGAGCTCAAAAGTCAGTGTATCTGTGAACAAGGTAAAAGTTGCACCACCCTATATGACTTGGCTGAGGCTATAACCAGAGCATGTGATTTCTCCTTGTGGCCTATATTTCCTCAGATTGCCTCATAATAGTCAGAATTCTTAAATGGTCATTCAGAGCTCAAAAGTCAGTGTATCTGTGAACAAGGTAAAAGTTGCACCACCCTATATGACTTTGCATTGAAAGTCTTAGAGCTTCATTTTTGCCACAGTCAATTTGTTACAAGTGAGTTGCAATCCTGGAAGATTCAGTGTGGAGGGGATGGTGGCATAGATACCACCTTTCAATGTGGAAGAGGCAAGGTCATATTGTGGAAGAGCTTGAGAGATGGCAGATATATTTGTGGCAAGCTTTGAGAGATATAGTAGGCCACAAGTATTATTTCCAAAGGGAAAAGCATAACAAATACAACGTAAAATATAAAAAAGTACTTAACTCTCAAAAGCAGATATAAAGGCACTTTATTCAAATAAAATCTGAGAGCTAACAATTGACAGACCCATATTAAAAGATCTTCTATAAGATATACTTCTTCAAATTGAATTCAATATGAAGAAGTGAGTTGTAAGAAACAACCATGAGCAAAGAAATCGATAACTACATAAGTAAACCTAAACAGCAAAAGGTGTAAAGGTAAATTATAATTATAACTAATTAAGGTAACTAGTGAGGGTGAAAGCAATGTGGTACTCCGATAATGGATAGCAATAAGTTGAGGGGAAGGTGGTGATCCTAGTTAAAATGTTCTAGTTATTATTCAGGAGGAGAGGAAGAGTACTGATTGTCTCTGAATCAAACATGTTCAAGAAGTGAAGGAAAAGCATAGTATATAAAGCATACTGTATGCAAAAAAATGCAAAAATCAGTATTCATAATAAATCTAGACGAATTAATTTTACCAGATAAAATACAGCAAAAATAAATTGCAAAATAAAATTTATGTGACCTTATCTGAACACTAACTATATAGAAAGATTTTTTTAAATGAGATGAAAAAGATAAGCCACATTAATACTAACCAAAAGAAAAGGTTTCTTATTTTTTATCAGAAAAAAAGAACCTGGTAAGAGTGATAACAGGAAAAATCTACCAGCAGATAAAGTGGTTCTGAACTTTCCATATTTAATGTTTGCAGTGGATTGAATGCCCCCTCCCCCACAAAGTCATTGAAGCTTAATCCCCACTGTAACCATTTAGGGTGGGAAATCCTATTATGGTAATTGAAAGGTAGGGCATGGAAGAGGTGATTGGATTCTGAGGATCATGCCCTAGTGAGTTTATTAATAATGGTGATCATGAGCTTGGTTCTGAGGGCTTTAAAAGGAGAACACATGAGAGTCTCTCTCTCTCTCTGCTCTGCCATTCTGCCATGTGAGCCCCCTGGGTCACTGTCACTACCAAGTCCTTTGCCAGATGTGTTCCCTGAACTTTGGACTTCCCAGCCCCCAAAACTTTAAGCAATAAATTTCATTTTCTTACAAAGCATCCAGTTCCAAGTATTTTGTTATAAGCAACAAAAACAGACTAATACAATCTTATACTCTTAAAATATATTAAAGAAGAAATTGGAATTGACAGAAATAAAAGAAAAAACTGAAAAAATTCAGTCAAAGAGGGAAGGTTTTGTACACCTTATTTTGGGTGGGGTGTTGGGTAAGGGGTTGATAGATCATGTTGTTCAAAAACATAGAAAATGTAGCTACTTTGTCCTAATGTTGATTTATGGGTAACAACATAAATATTTTTAAAACATTGAGTGATAAATGCTAAGTGCTAAAGGATATGATGCAGTGTGGCTTGAGAAGTGCTATTAATACTTGTGTTAGCACAATGAGAGTGAACTAGACTGTCCTGGGCCGAACTGGGTTATAAGTTCTCATAAATATTATACTATTAGAAAATTTAAAATACACAAAAGAATGTTATAAAAACACGTGTTTTATAAATACATTGAAAAGTATAAAAATATTTTGGGAGTGAAGAAGGAGAGAAGAATGAGAGAATTGGAGTCTACCCTATATGTGTTAAAAAAACTAAAATTACAACAAATTAAAAAAATGCCTGATTGGCTTTACTTTCACTTCATGCATCAGAGCAGCATCACATTCTTTAAAGTAGAACAAGACTTCCCGTGAGCTAAGCATAGGAGGTTGGCTGCACAGGCAGAAAAAGGCTGAAGAAAGCAGACATGAGGAGTGAAAAGCAAATTGGTCATTTCGAGGTTACTTTCCTTATAGAGTTAAAACAAAGGGGGCTTCCTTATCCTGCTGGCTCAGATAAACTGGGCTCCTTCTGATTGGTTGCTGTGAATCTCCTGCTTTTTGGAAAAACTGGATTGTTTCAGAGTTCAGCTTGATTATGTGGCACTTAACACAAGTGACTCCATTCTGCCTTGGTCTGGGGAGATTATCCAGGTGGACCCAATGTAACTGCAGGGGTCGTTAAAGGTGAAAGAGGGAGGGCCAGCCCCATGGAGCACTCGGGAGAGTGCAATGCTCCCGCCGTGGATTCAGATCCTATATAGGACTGGCCGGTGCGCTCACTGGCTGAGTGCGGTGCAGGCGACCCCACACCAAGGGTTGTGATCCCCTTACCGGTCAAGGAAAAAGACAAAAAAAAAAAAAAAAAAGGTGAAAGAGGGAAGCAGAAGAGGAGGTCAGAGTCCTGTGATTTGAGAAAGATTCAATCTGCCATTGCTGTCTCTGAAGATGGAGGAAGGACACCAGGAACCAATGATGTGGGCAGCTCCTAGAAATTAGGAAAGGAAAAGAAATGAATTATCTCATAAGACCCTCTAGAAGGAATGCAATCCTGCTGGCACCTTGATTTTCGCCCAATAAGGCCCCTTTCAGTTTTCTGACCTCCACAATAATAAATAATAAATTTATGTTGTTTAAGCAACTAAGTTTGTTGTAATTTATTATAATAACTGCACAAAACTAATTAATGTTTTGTTTTACTAAGTAAGGCAAAAATGTAAAACATGGGAGCTGAGTATTTGAGTATCTATTCTTTTATATATATGTAAATAATGTCTTCTTTAAAATTTAATACAAATATATACTATACTTACATCTTTTTGTACACATTATCTGAAAATAATTGGAATTAGTTTTGGCTTATTCTTTAAGTAATATTGATTCAAAGAAAGAGCAGTTAGTAAAAAATATACTTGTATATATTTAAATATATACCCACATGTAAAACCCATTTTAACTTTTTGACATATCCCTAAAGTTGGAAGGATGTTTGCGTGCATGTGTTGAGGGTTAGCCTGAGTACTTTTTGAATACACCACCCAAGAGCTTAAAACTTTTTCCCTGTCACTGCCTGACTGTTCTTAACAGCAGCCTCTCTCACATACTCTTACCTCTCATCCTTTCATCCACCCTGTACGGGTTCTTGTTCTCAATCCTGCTACCTCTCTTTCTTTCTCAATTACTTCTTCTCTTGGTGATTCCTGTTCCAAATCACCCATGCTCCCATTATGTATCTTAAAACTCCATATTTAGCTTGAATTCTTCTCTGATGGGAAAAAAGGTTAACTGAGAAGATGAAGTCATACTTCTTTGGTGGTGATTTACTAGGGCTGCTGTAACAAGGTACCCTGAACTGAGTGCCTCGAACAACAAAACTGAATCGTCTCACGGTTCTGGAGGCTGAGAGTCTGGGATAAAGGTGTCCACATGGTTGGTTCCTTCTGAGGGCTGTGAGCGAGAATCTGTTCCATGCCTGTTGTCTAGCTTCTGGTGGTTTGCTGGCAACCTCTGGCATTCTTTAGCTTATTAAGCATCACTACAATTTCTGACTTCATCTTCACATGGTGTTTCCCCCCATGTGTGTGTCTGTGCACAAATCCACCATTTTCATACAGATACCAGAAGTATTGGATTAGGGGCCCAACCTACTCCAGTATGATTTTGTCTTAACTACAGTTGACCCTTGAACAATGTGGGGGCAAGGGGCACTGACTTCTATGAAAATCTGCATGTAACTTTCCCCTGGGTGGCAGCTGTGTGTCCTGAGTCCCATGGGGTTGGGGGAGCAGGGTATAGTACCTCACCTTTACTTAAATAGTAGTTAAGTACTTAAGCACTTAACTGCTAATAACCTACTAAGAGCCTACTGTTAGGTAAGCCACTTAACTGTTTGGTTAGGTATGTCATGTATTAAGAACATACCTAACCAAAACTTTTCCAGTATATTTATTTAAAAAACTTCGTGTATAAGTGTACCTTGCATAGTTCAAATCTGTGTTGTTCAATGGTTTGTTGTAATTACACATTCAACTACCTTATTTCCAAATTAGGTTACCTTCTGAGATACTGGGGATTAGGACTTCAACATACAGATTTCGGGGGCATAAAATTCAACCCGTATCAGTGGATGAGAAATAAAGAAGCTTGTGGACACTCACTCTAATAAATCCTGTTTTCACGATGTATGTTCTCTGTACATAATCGTCTGGAAGGGTAGCTACAAAAATCTTTCTAACGGTTCCCTATGGAACAGGAAGAATTAGAGTAAAAAGAGGGTTTTAAATTTTTGTATATATGGCTCTGCATTGTTTGAAAGTTTTAAAATAATCAACATAATATAGTCATGTATTATTTTCTGAATTTAAATTTTTAAATGGATTATAAAGCAGATTTTTTCCAAGATGAACTTATCAAAAATCTCATTTTTTTATTGTACTTGACTAAATACTTACAAAGAAAATAGGGTAAGCATTAAATAATGATCTCTGTTTGTAGGAGTTATTCACTGTCTGAAATTCAATACTGTGATAGTGATAGAGTAAAAGACAATGTCTTCAGTTATCTTCTGACAAGAATGGTCTGTGATATTAAAGAGATTTACAGTGAATCAGAAGATTGGATTTCTCAGTGCATCATATGTAACAAGTGATTTGGCCTCTCTTCAGGAAGACCTATTAACTAAATTTTTATTAAAAATTGTTTTTTATTAAAATTTTTTTTAAAAAATAATCACTATTCTATTACTTTGGCATCTATTTCTCTGGCAGTTTGTATGTTTTGAGGGTTCATATTTGATGTTCCAACTGAGAAGCAGTCAAACTAGAGAAGATTTTCCTTTTATCCTTTATTATTGTATGACTTTAAGCAATTTTCTTAAAAAGACTACAAACTAGTAATTTCTAGTCTGAACTCCTTATGGGCTTATTGGGAAATCCTAATGAAATAATGTATGTCGAAAGCATGTAAATATATAAATTATTGCCATGAAAATAACACCCACATACTCAATAGCAGCTAAATATAAGTTGGTATGGATAATAAGGTTTGAGAAAAAAGGACCTGAGGTTACTCAGAGTAGAGGGAAAGAGAATAAACAACAATAACAACAAAAGATTTTTAAACAGTTGTATAATGATAAATATTTGCACTTAGAAAAATTTGTTTAATCGAGCATACTTCATAGTTTAAAAGTTAAAAAATCAAAGATATTTGTTACCAAAAATTGAAGTAAAGTGATTATTTTTATTTCAATAAGTGGGATATCCCTTTTATTATCTGTCAACAATACGTAATTTTAACCATTATGTAGAAGTTGAGATAGAGAGAATTAGTTTTTTTAAGATCTTGTTAAACTCAATCAGACTTTATAAACATATGATAAAATCAGAATAATCCAAAAGTATTGAAAAGCATTAGGACATAAAAAGAAAAAAGAAACAATCAGTCACAAACACTATGTGATTCTAACTGGAATGATAAATTGCCTGGTTATGTTATGAATTTATAGTTCTAGAACAGTGAACAGCAGCTCATCTTTCCAACCAGCAAAATAAGCTAAAAGCTAAAAGGAAAATTTCTGAATACAGTTTATTCTTTTATAAATTAAAAGATGGTAACAACACACCTAATCCCCACTTTGCTTGAATGTTCGTGGGTAAAACTTGTATTCTTCCTTCCTTCCTGTGGGTCCTCACTTATATTTGTTAACTCTTAGTCTTAGGCATGCAGATGGTAGTAAAGATACAGGGCACTGCTTGTGAATCATTCAAGAAAAGTCTAATCTCTTTCTAGGAACTTCGTTTTCCTTAACTCCAACCATTCTAAATGTAGCCTATTTCATCATGTGTGGTTCACAAACATTCAGTCAGCTAATAATATTTTACTTTTAATTTTTTTCTAATTGCTGTTGACAAGTATTCCCTTTCCAAGTTTTTGGATTCAACAAAACTTATGCCAATAAAACTTTACCACACTGCAATCTTCTCAATAATATTTGTAAATGTCAGCACTAAATACTAGCAGCTTAAAATCATCTGTGCTCGTTGGTTAGGTTTTGTTTTTCCTAACATGTCTATTATGTACTTTCTCTATTAATAATGTGTTTTTTGTATTTGTTATTTTCAGTATAAACAATGTTTTTTAGATGTTTATTAACTCATAACACAATTAATTTATATTAACAGACTATACATGCACATAATATATATTTAAAGCTAATAAAAGGAAATTTCATGTAAGGTAAGTCTGCCATCCACTCGGTACAGCAGTTGATCTACTTAATCTGACCTCATAGGTAGCCCATATTACCAATTTCTTATGTATCTTTCCAGAGATATTATAAATGTTTTCAAGTGTATATATGCATTTATAATTTTTGGTAAACAGTTGCATATTTTATACACTGCTGTAAAATCTAGCATTTTTCTTTTGAAAATTTGTCTCACTAAGTATTACAAATCAGTCCAAATAGAGCTTTTCAACTTCTGCATAGATTTCCATGGTTTTGACCTACTCTTATTTATTAAATTGCCCCATGTTGATGAACATTTGGATTGTTTTCTGTTTTTTGTTATCACAAAAATGCTGTAGTAAATATCTTTATACAAAAATTCTGCAAAATTGTTGAAATACCATTGCATGACAAATTCTTAAGACAGAATTTCTGAGTAGGAGAATAGGTGCATTTGCGATAGATGACAGAGAGATAAATTGAGGGATAGTTAGATATTGCCAAATCATACTCCACAGTGATTGATGGCATCATTTTATAAAGAAAAAGTGTTTCCTTCAGGGACTAAAGAACGAAATAATAATATACTGTGCTTAAGAGTATCAATACACATCAATGACAAAAATGGGACAAAATATACTTTTAAATCGACTATACAATTGTAACCAAAATAGTACAATTTCAGAATCCTACTTGGGAGAATTGGGGAGGTGAAGGTATAAAGTTCCTTGTGGTATTCTGGTTTTAGTTTGGAGATTTGGGGTGGAGTCATTCAAAAATCAAATCAAAACAAATTGAGTAAGCAATGCAAGTTTGATTTTGTCTAAAAGAACTTAATTTACAAGGAATAGGGAGGAAAAGGAGTTGTGGCTAGACTTTTTCATACTAGTTTGCTTACATTTAGTTAGGACTTGCAAGATATGTGGAACATGATCACAGACTGACTCATACATCCATTTGAACTTTAGATCTAGAAGAAGAATATGTTTATTTTGTTCACTTTGTAACAGTAAAAAAGAGGGAGTGGAAGACACACATTATCCTGGGTTTGGAAATTTGGCATTTTCAAATTTTATGCCTCATCCGCTTTCCTTGTATAATTTTCCAGAAAAAGAAAATGCTCATATATTTCTTTCATCTTTTCTTAACACCCCAAATGTCTTGGGGAATGCTTAAATATTTGCTGGAGTAAAAAGTCTCCTTGATGAGTATTTTCATGCATTAAATAAATATCTTAAACTATAATTGCCTACAGTACAACATGGACATTAACTTCTCTTTTTTTAAAAGAAGAATCCCTTAAGGAAAATGTTGGAAAATTACAATAAGGAGACTCCTGTAAAAATCCACAATAATTTTTCACCTCATAGCCAATGTCTTTAAGAGTATTAAAATTATTTTTTTCCTTTTAGCTGTTCCCAGATCTTTGATCCATCCATTATATTTTCATAACTTTCCAATGTTCAGTAGGCCCCTAAATCCTGCAAAATTCCAGTAGCGTATTGCATGTCTTCAGAAAACAAACAATTCACAGATATGTATGAAGGAGATAATGTCCACATTTCAGAAAGTCATCTTGAGGCCCATAGGATCAAGTTATAAAAGCTAATCAACTCTTATTCATTTCTTATGCTATGAAATAGCCAAAATTATCAATCAGAAAGGAACACACACATACACACACATGCACATACATGCATGCACAAACACACACATGCACACACATCATTTTTTATTAACAATTTTTTTGGGTTTGTTTTGCTTTTTGTCAGACAACTAGTGAATTAAACACTGTACATAGTTAAATCTCTCTCTTTATTAGCTTTGGTTATTATAACAAGTGTGATCTTATAGTCAATTGTTCAAAGTTCTAACACATCTGAACATATATAAATATAGCATTTTAATGTATATATCTATGACAGATAAAAACTTTATATAACTCTTATAGAACATTATACATATTTTTTTTCTTTCCATCAGTAGTGGAAGTAGAAGGATAGAAATTCTCTCTGACTCAACTGATGGCGATGTATGAGGTAAGCTACCCAAAGTCAAACACTGAATCCTCACAGCTACCTTATATATGTAGCATCTGTAGAATGTGTCAGTAGTACTGAGTTTACAAGGGTATAGAACTGTGCCTGTCAAATAGTGGCTCATCCCTCAATAAATACTGAATGTTTTATTAAGGAGATGAATGGACTACCACTGCCTTGAGTCCTGAGCTAGATTCAGGACTCATGGCAGTAGTATATATTTGCATATATTAAGCTTACCTTTTGAAGTAGGCTTAGTTGGAAAGGACCTCAGAGTTTGAAGCCCTTGTAATAGATTAATTCATGTAAATTAATTCATGTTAGAAAGATGCAAATTAGATTTGCCTAAAGCTAGATTAGTTCATGCAAATTAATTCATGTTACAAAGATTAATTAATGTTTGTAAGAACAGTATGAAGTAGTTGCTATTACCAGCCACATTTCACAGATTATGAGACCAAGTCACTGAGTCAAGTCATTTGCTAAGTTTTCATAGTTTATAGAGCCAGGGTTTGGAGTCAGGCTGCCTGTCTGGCTACCAGAACAGTTAAGACCTGCATTACACTGGGAACATAGCCTCTCTGAAGCACAAGGAATCAGAAAGAAAATCCTCTCTGTAGATACATTTAAAGAGAAATCTTCAGATTTCTGTACAAGAGAAATCTTAAACAGAGGCAAGAGCAAGTAGAAAGCTGTTTAATATAAGGATGCATTCTCTTAGGCTTTTATCCTGTTCCTATCAGTGCCTGTTCTGAGATCAGTATATAGGGAAAAATGTGCAAGCATATCTAATGTTGGTGTGTTGGTTTTTTGAAAAGTTCCATGGTGGGCAGGTGGGCAAAAATGTTCCTTGGTGGGCAAAAAGTAGGGGGAATGTTTTCCAATTACTTTTTCAGCTCTAATGATAAGAGGACTTGCATAAATAGATTTTCCAGAAAGTACATTCAGCTGTGACTATTAGTAATCCTTAGGGACTTTTTTTTCCACTTAAAGATGAATCCAGAGACAGGCAATTTCAGGCTGGTATAAAGGTTTTGCAAAGCCATAAGGACTCAGGTCAGCCTGCTTAAGGACTACAGCAGCAAGTCCACCCATGGACCACACCAGAGTGCCTGACTGAAATCTCTGGATAGGCTGACTGGTGAAAGCTCTCCCAGACAAAGACAGTATACAAAGACTGAGATAAGTTCCTGCTTCTTCAAATGCACAGGCACCAAGAATGGCCACAAAGATCAAGAATAATCATAGAAACATAAAACCACTAAAGGAACAAAATAAAACACCAGTAACCAACCCTAGAGAAATGCAGATTTACAAACTCTCTGACAAATAATTCAAAATAATTGTTTAAAAAAAGCTCAGCAAAGTTCAAGAAATTCAGAGGAACAATTTTTTTTTCCTTTTTGTCTTTTTTACTGACCAGTAACGGGATCGCAACCCTCGGTGTCACGCCCGTACCGGGGACCGGCAATGGGATCGCAACCCTCGGTGTTGCGCCCGCACCACGCTCAGCCAGTGAGTGGGAACCGGTCTCCACATGGGATCCGAACCCTCGGCGGGAGCGCCGCCGCACTCCCAAGCAGAGCACTCTCCAGTGCGCCACTGGGCCGGCCCTCAGAGGAACAATTTAACAAAAATAAGAAAACAATTAATGACCTAAACTAAAGATTTAATGGAGATTGAAATTATTTTTTTAAAAAAAATTCTACAGCTGAAAAATATAGTAAACAAAACAAAAATTCAATAGTGTCAAGAGCAGAATTGGTCAAGGAGAAGAATCTGTGAACCTGAAGGCAAGATATTTAAAAACATAGTCAGAGGAGAAAAATGAAAAAGATAAAAAAGAATGAAAAAGCTATGAGACTTAGGGGACAGAAGTAAAAAAGCAAATTTTTGAGTTATAACAGTTCAGGAAGGAGAAAAGAAAGAAAAGGACAAGAAAACTATTTAAAGAAATAATAGCAAAAAACTTTCCAAACCTGGAGTAGGATACAAATATCGAGGTACAGGAAGGTCAAAGATCTCCAATTAGATTCAATCCAAACAAGACTACATCAAAACAAAATACAATCAACTATCAGAAATCAAAGACAAAGAGAGGATCTTGAAATTAGCAATAGAAAAGGAGGGATTTCTCCTGGGGAAACTTATGTTGAGTGAAATAAGGAAAGCACAGAGGGATGAATACTGTATGTACTCACTCATATGTGGAAGCTAAGAGAGATAGAAGGAAGGAAAGACAGACCACAGTAGTGTGTAGGACTTGCAGAGGGAGAGAACATTCCTTGGGTTACAAAGTGGAGTTGGAGGGGATAGGGGAAGGGAGAGGGAGGTTGGAGATAATTGGGTGGGGGACATGGTATACAAATGCAATTTGTAGTAATGGGTATGCTGCCAGTATGAATCTGGCCCTCACATCATGGGCACAAGGGGTGACAATCAGCTTGTATCACATGAATATTCATAACCAATTTTAAAAAAAAAGAAAAGTAGGGAGTTCTAATAAGGCTAACAACAAACTTCTCAGCAGAAACTTTACAGGGCAAGAGTGAGTGAATTACCCAAATTGGGAAAAGGAAGAAGTTAAATTGTTCCTGTTTGCAGAAGACATGCTTTTATTTATAGAGTACCTTAAAGACTCCACCAAAAAGCTGTTAGAACTAATAACTTTAGTAAAGTTTCAGGATACAAAATCAACATACGAAGATTGATAGCATTGCTATACACTAACAACAAACTATTCAAAATGGCAATCTAAAAAACAAGCCTACCATAACTACAAAAATACTTAGGAATAAACTTAACCAAGGTTGTATAAGACCTGTACAAGGAAAACCATAAAATATTGATGACAGAAATTTAAGAAGGCACAAAAAAATGGAAAGATATGCTGTGTTTACTGATTTGAAAAATTGGCATTACTAAAATGTTCATACTACCTAAAGTGATCTACAGATTTGATGAAATCCCTATCAAAATACCAATGACATTTTTGACAGAAATAGAAAAACAATCCTAAAATTCACATGGAATGACTAAAGATTCCAAATAACCAAAGCAATTTTGAGTAAAAAAAACAAAGCTGGAAGCATCAAACTTCCACACTTCAAAATATACTACAAAGCCACAGTATTCAAACACATCATGTTACTGGAATAAAAACAGTCACATTAACTAATGGAACAGAATACCCAGAAATATATCCATACATTTATGATCAATTGATTTTCAACAAAGGTGACAAGAACTCACAAAGGGGAAAGTGTAGTTTCTTCAATGAGTGGTGTTGGGAAAACAATTGGATATCCACATGCAAAAACATAAAATTAGACCGTTGCTCATACTATATACAAAATCAACTCAAAATGCATTAAAGATTTAAATGAAAGACCTGAAACTGTAAAACTAGTGGAAGAGAACATAACAGAAAGCTACATGACACTGGTCTGGTGATGAATTTGGATGTGATCCCAAAAAGCACAGGCAACAAAAGGAAAAATAGAGAGATGGAATTACATAGAACTAAAATGCTTCTACACAGCAGAGAAAACAATCAACAGAATGAAGAGACAGTCTATAGAATGGGAGAAAATATTAGCAAATATTAGCAAATACATCTGATACTGGGTTAATATCCAAGATGTATAAGTAACTCAAATAAGTCAAAAGCAAGAAAATAACCTGATTTAAAAAAGGGGGAAAGGACCTAAATAAACACTTCTCAAGGGAAGACATACAATGACAAATAGGTGTATGAAAAAAATGATCAAAATCACTAAGTATCAGGGAAATGAAAATTCAAACCACAGGGAGATATCACCTCACACCTGTTAGAATGGCAATTATCAAAAAGAAGAAAGACAAGTGTTGACAAAGATGTGGAGAAATGGGAACCCCTGCACACTTCTGGTAGGAATGTAAGTTGGTACAACCATTATGGAAGACAAGATGGAGGTTCCTCAAAAAATTAAAAATGAAACTACCTTATGATCCAGCAATCTCATTACTGGCTATATACCCAAAGGAAATTAAATCAGTATGTTGAAGAGACATCTGCACTCCCATGGTCATTGTAGCATTATTCACAATAGCCAATATATGCAATCAACCTACATGTCCATGAACAGATGAATGGAAAAAGAAAATGTGGAATATATACACAATGGAATACTATTCAACTTTTTTAAAAAGAAGGAAATCCTGTCATTTGCAACAACATGGATGAACCCAGAGGATGTTATGTTAAGTAAAACAAGCCAGAGACAGAAAGACAAATACTGTATCATCTCACTTATATGTGAAATCTAAAAATGTTGAACCCATAGAAATAGAGAGTAGAATAGAGGTTACCAGGTGCTGGATGTGGGTACAAAATTTCAATTAGGAAGAATAAGTTTGAGCAATCTATTGCACAACATTGTTACTGTAGTTCATAACAATGCACTATATCCTTGAAAATAGCTGACAGTAGATTTTAAGTGAACTCACCACACAAAAAAAGTATTTGATATAATGCATATGTTAATTATCTTAATTTAGCCATTCCACAATATACATTTCAAAACCTCCTCTTGTACATGGTCAGTATATACAATGTTTGTCAATTAAAAATAAATTAATTAAAAATGACATTGCTCTTTTAAAATATCAATTTAATTTTTCATTGGTAGTGTATAGAGATAGTACTGATTTTTACATTGACCTTTTAATTATGACCTTTCTAAATATAATTATTTATTCTAGCACTGGATAGATGGCCATTCATTTGCCTGTGTGCAGAACCAATTCTGGCCACAAAAAGTAATAGCAACACTGAAGAGGAAATGATAGCCCTGTGTTGGTAGCTTTTATCGCTCCAGCTCTCTACCACCCTTTCTCACTGTCAGAATAGTTTGATTTGCTTCCCATCTTGATTAGACATTGAGACCTCAGGATCCATCTTGTCATACTCTACATAGGTCTATTATCTAGGTCTTTCATGACCAGGCTTCAGTGGACCTCACGTGTGACTAGAACTATGATCTTTTAAAAATAACTGTCAGCTTACAAGGTAAAGAGAAATGAACCACAAACAATGGCAGGCTCTAAAACAGCAAAATAAATGTATTTGTATACACAAAATTAATGCACTACACATTTTTGTAGTCAGATTCACACTCTGGGATATAATTCTGTTGTTTGGGGAGGGGGCATCTTTATTCACGTCAGGTAACAGGCTATAAGTTTTCCACTCATCACCATTAGAAAAAAAATGTTCATTAATAGACATATATATATCTCCTTCAACAAAATCTAAGTGATGTAAATTTTGGACATCACTATCTAGAGGGAGAATAAAATTTGTTTAATGTGGAAGAGAGTGAGAATGTTTTAAATGTGTATGTTTTATATTTCAAATGACAAAGATTTAAAGTTTGTTTCCTGCCCCAGTGAAGCCTAGGGATAATAGCCATGCATTTGGGTTTTACTTGTAGTCATACAACACATCCAGCCAGATCTGGGTTGATTTCTGTATCCCATGGACTAAACACCATTGCACATTCTCAAGCTCCCTTGAGTTCAGAGTTCATGCAAACAGCAGCTATGTAAACAGGAGGCTTGACCACAATGACACTTGTGGACTCATATCCTCAGCGGGTCAATGTTTAGCAAAACTCCATAATTTTATTTTTCTAAGACCCAAGCCCCAAATTTTGTACTCTTTCATAACTTTTTTTTTTCTTTAACCAAAATTTCTTAACTAAGGGAGTAAAAGAGAGAAGATAGTTTCCTGCTTCATTCTCAGGTATCAAAGCATGGTTTTAGTGTGACCCATAAATCTCTGAAGGCTGCACAGAGACCACACACTGCCATCCCAGGGAACTCCTGGGGGAGTTCTCCTGGGAGAATTTATTGTTTGCGAGAAGAAACTTGTTTTTAATTTGCACATGCTTTGCATTCTTTGACCCATTTTCCATGATACTCTTTTACAGTGATATTTTCTGAGTTATTTCAGTGTTTATGGACAAAACTCCATCTTAGGTCTTCCCCTTCCCTCTGGGATAAGGTGGCTGAGTAACTGCAACATTCTAAAGTTTCATTGGCTTGTTATTTATCCTTGGAATTGGACAGTTCTGATTTATACTAAGTGTTCAATAAAGGTTGGTGAATTGAATTGCACTGGGAAAGAGAAACAGATATTACCAGGAAAAGGATTAGCCCTGTATGACTTTGGTTAAGATTCTTTATCACTTTGGACCATTTTTTGTGATCTTATTAGTGATATGAGGAGTTTGAAACAGTCTCTAACATTCCTTTCATTTCCAAAATTGTATTTTATTAAGTATTGGTAAATTGTAAAATTTGCTTTAAAAATATACAGACTTTATTTACATGAAATAAAAACATATTGAGATGCATCTTAGATTTTGACTGATTGTTACTTTTGATTTAGATGCTATGTAAATACAGCCTAGAATTTTGTTTGTTTCTTTTTCTTTGCATGATGCAAAAATTAGTAGCAAAAAATGAGGATTCTATTATAGCTATTTGTTTAGTCTACATACACAGTTTGCTATATATTTTGCTATATTTTGGAATTGACTAGTTGTGCTGAAGTTGAATATATGAAGGCAGAGTCAAAAATTTTTTGAAAAAGAAGAATTCAAATAAAATATGATTACGAAAAAACAAACATTTTGTTGGGAAAAAAGCTAGTAAAATTAAAAGTTAAAGCTAAAATGTTTGCCCCTCTTATGAACTTGCTGAATATATTTATGTAAATTTGTGTAAACAATTAGAGTATTTTTTACGTCTTTAAGGCCACTCCTTGTATTCTGTTGGCGAAGTTGTTTTCTTGCCCATAAAATTATATTTTAAGGTTTGTTTACTTCAGTGTTTTCCAGTGCATCTTCCATGTGGGAAAATAAATGTTTAAAAAATTTAAAAAGGAGTTTATAGTTACATAAGTTTAGGAAATATGAATTAAACAAAATTGAACAGAATATGGCAGGACTGCTCAAAGACTTTAAGATACTGATGTACATTATAAATATCAAACAGAAGGTAAATAGCATGTGGTGATTTCCAGACTTACTTGACCATGGACCCCTTTTGATAGAGAAATATACCCTGTGACTAATGCTACTTACATGTCTAAAATTTTTTTGATCTACAGAATTGTAGTAGTTAGATCTTTTCACTACTTAAAAGTGCATTGTTTTTTTCATTCCATAGCACACATATATTTATGCAATATACAATATGTGCAGTTTAGTAGGCTTCTGGCATCAGTGCATATTAAAGTATAAGTTTCTTTCTTTTGAGAGAAATAAATTTTTCAGTTAAACTCAAAATCTTTATTATTTTGGGTTTTCTGTATTTGGGTATTTAGAAAATAGTTATATACCTGTATAAAACTTCTCTTTCTTTATGATCTCCTAAAATCATGATTTCCTAAAATCATGTCTTGTCATGAAGTTTGTTCCAGCTGTTAGATCTATAATTCTGGCACTTAAGTAATTTCTGTGTAATAAATTTTGATCCCAAACCAACTCTAACTCTCTTTTCAAAGACTGCTTTGACTATAGTCTTGACATGTTTCTGTGTGTGTGACTTTGCACATCTGGACACCAAGATATTTAATTTTATAGTATTCAGAATTTTGGCCCAAGCCTAAATGGAGTTGAAAGATTTATGTTACTTCTTTCATTAACAGTCCTTCCAGGACTTGTTTTGATTATTTTATTTTATTTTGTCAATATACAATGTGGTTGATTATTATGGCCCATTACCGAAACCGCCCTCCCTCCTTCCGCTCCCCCCTCCCCCCAACAATGTCCTTTCTGTTTGCTTGTCCTGTCAACTTCAAGGAATTGTAATTGTTATGTCTTCTTCCCTGCCCCCCTCCCCGGGTTTTTTGTGTGTGTGAATTTATTTATTTTTAGCTCCCACCAATAAATGAGAACATGTGATATTTCTCTTTCTGTGCCTGACTTGTTTCACTTAATATAATTATCTCTAGGTCCATCCATGTCATTGCAAATGGCAGTATTTCATTCTTTTTTATAGCTGAGTAGTATTCCATTGTGTAAATATACCATATTTTCCATATCCACTCATCCAATGATGGAC